>NW_013665777.1:794689-799674 GCF_000517525.1 Limulus polyphemus | reverse complement strand
TGGCTAACTCAGATAGCCCTCGTGTAGCTTTGCGCAAAATTCAAATAGAAAAAACAACAACCTTTTTTCAAGGTCACTGATAAGGGGCGGAAGTTTCCGGTACAAGTATAACTCAGTGACAAGTAGTAAGTGGATAGATTGGGTTCATAATTATTTTTAATACCGATTTTAAGATATCATAGGATATTAATAATTAGCTTACAATAACGTTAACCTTTTCCTTTCTGGGGGCTGACATGGCCTGGTGGTTGAGGTGTTCGATTCACAATCTGCTGGTTGCGGGGTCGAATTCTGTCACCAATTATGTTCGTCCTTTCATCCTTGTGGGCGTCATAATTTCACGGTCAATTCCATTATTCGTTGGTAAAGAGTAAAGGATGGGCAACTTTGAAGTAAAAGAGGAATACAAGTTTTCTAAAATGATTTGTTGGATTTTAACTTATTTTGGCGAAACCACGCCATTCATTTCAAAATCAGGCATTCTATTGCGGGAGCAGAAATTCTAAAGCCTATAGAGTATATACTTTTCGCCAATGAACAAAACTTGCAGATACGAATTTTAGACTTTGCAAATGTCATAAAATTACAGTACCATTTTTTTTAATCTTGTTCTCTCGAATCAGTAATATACTTTATTCTAAAAGCATCGGATAATATTTTGAATCAATTCTCCCACCCATTCTGTAGTGCTTTAGTGTGTGTAAACTATGAGCATTTGAATGTGGTACTACAAAGATACAATTTACTAGAAAGGTACCGGTACTTTTTGGTTTAATATGTCTATTTGTGACATATGTTGCCAAGTAAAATTGTCTGGTAGACAGAATGCGACTCCTGGGCCAGTAGTTGCTTATCTCTCGTCTAAACAATTAAGACGTACAGTAATTTCAGATTTTTCTCATTTCTTACTCTTAAGTGCTGGGTTGGGCGTGACATAGTGAGTAGTGTGCTCGACCTGTGAATCCAAATATTAATGGTTTGTGTCTCGCGCTCCTTATTGACAAAACATTTAACTTTAACTTAAGTAAAATGCCATTAAAACACGCAACATGTATCTTCAAATATCTCAAGAATTTCAAAATAACATTGAATTAACTAATAGGGTAAGTACAGAAGTTCCTTAATACAATTCTAAGAACTTATGAGTGAAAGTAAAAACGAATGTATAACAGTATGTTAACCAAACTACATCTGTTATAGCCAGTGCTGATAAGGCCTTTCGCACAATACAAGGCCTCATCAGACTGGTTGGAATACAAGAAACACAGTATTTTTTGGTATCATTTAATTCCAGTCCCAGTAAGTAAACTGGTTGTGCTCTCTTTTCGGCCAGGAGAAATATTCAAATTGTAGAAATTTTTGGAGGTATGGACGACAGGTGAAAATACGGTAGTGGTTCTGAAGCTATTTATATACTCAAACTGCATAAATAACAACTGTTATGATGTGAACTAGATTTTAAGTTGGTAAGGTGTAACTCTTATCAATATTCATATGAGTCATTTACAAATCAGAATCAGGATAAAGATTAACGACACAATACTATTTATTTATTTTAACAATAATTATTTACTATTAATATTTATATTTTACTTGAATTAACTTTACTCATCATTGAGACGAACTAGCGAACCAGCATTCTAGTCTTATTGTTTCTGGACTGGTTCAAGTAACCACAGACTACATGAATAATTGTAAGAATGTACGAGTGGAAGTAAAGGCGAGGTATACCTGTATGTCAACCACACTACATGTGTTTGTTTGCTTGTTTTAAGTTAAGCACAAAGCTACACAATGGGCTATCTGTGCTCTGCCCATCACGGGTATCGAAACCCAGATTCTAGCGTTGTAAGTCAGCAGACATACCGCTGTGCTACTGGGGGGCCACTACATGTGCTATAAACTGTGCCCACGGAGCCTTTTGCCAATACCAGTGCTCATTAGGTCGACTGGGATACGACAGACACAGTAATGGTTGAGACGCTATTTATATTATCAAATTGCATGAACAACAATTGTTATGGTGTGAACTAGATTGAGTTGGTGAAATATAACTTTTATCAAGTTTTATGAGTCATTTACAACTCAAAGTTAGAAATCTTACCAATCCAAAGATTGCAAAACTTCAACATTTCTGAATGCAACTTTAAGGTGAAAATCCGTCAAAAAACCATGTTTCCTGAAGCAACTAAGAAATTCCGCTGTTTGTGTATGTGTGTTTCTTTCACAATCCAAAGTTGGTTTGAAGTGGACGCTTGAAAGCGTCGAAAGCCGTTTCCGTAGAAATTTTTGTTTTGTAATAATGTATCTTCATGTTACTTTCCTTTACACGGTACTGTGTATTTACCTACTAATATAAGTATTAAAAAACTTTAGAAATGCGTTGGCTAAGGCAAACTTTAAAGTTTATCATTAATGCCCCTAAAACTGAAATTAATTTTCAGAGAGTGGTATTTTATTTGATGTTTCTCAGACGTAACCAATGGGGCGGTGCTAAACAAAAAAGTGCCAAAACGCGTTTAACCGTGTAAAGTGGAATTCGTCCGAAATAGTGGCGGTGCGGCGTTCCCACTCGTACCCACTCACCTAAACCCCTAGAAGTTTGTCTGTTTTTGAATTTCGCGCAAAGCTACACGAGGGCTATCCGCGCCAGCCGTCCCTAATTTAGCAGTGTAAGACTAGAGGGAAGGCAGCTAGTCATCACCACCCACCGCCAACTCTTGGGCTACTCTTTTTATCAATGAATAGTGGGATTGACCGTCATGTTATAACGCCCCCACGGCTGAAAGGGCGAGGATGTTTGATGGGACGGGGATTCGAACCCGCGATCCACAGATTGCCAGCTGGCCATGCCGCCCCCCACCCTCTTGAAGTAACTAAGAGAAAACAATCTATTACAGCGTTTTTTTTATTTTCCTCTGCTTAGGTAGTTCTATACAGTCGCCATAACTCTAAGAACACAAGGAAACGATCTGATTGCTTAAACACAGTATAACAACAAATTTTGTAACAAGAAAAACATTGTATGTATAGAAAGAAACGTGCATAATATTTCTAAGAGTTAATGAATCAAAGTAAAGAATAAGTATAAGAACATGTGAACCACACTATACCTGCTGTATCTAATGTGATTATATTTATCATTCAATGAATTGTGCACATGTAACATGATCGCTGATTAATCATCTTTGATGAAATAATCTCAAAAGCAGTTAGAAAGACATTGTGTCTTAGTTATCATGTGATATCCTTTAGGTAAACTCACAACAGGCTTGGCCAGGATTTCCATATAACTTTTATCTATAGCACTGTGAGACCATTTCTGTAGTTAAATTTATCAGTTAACCTGCTGTATTTCACTACAACTCCAGTGTTGTGTGTAGTCGGACCGGATGTGACCTAATGTTAGCGTCCTAGACTTTGCATGGGATGGTCCAAGGCACGAGCTGCTGAACACGTTCTGTATTTTCAGTTGTGGATGTATTATAAGCATGACACTTAATTATTCTATTCAGTTAAGAGTGGCCATTAGACACTTGGATCCTGTTACTTGGTTGGTGTCAATCAGTTTTAGATTAAGGGTAGCTGCACCTGAATTTCAGGGGTGTCTTATATAGCTGTTTAACCCATGTGGAATATAAGATGCAGTTCAGGTTAAAAATACTAAATACCATCTTATAGTCACAGTTGTATAACAATTAAACACGTATACTAAGGTTCCGTTAGGGGAGTAGTTACTTTAAAAACTTTAAAAGCAGGGGTCCTGGCCCCCAATAGTTCTATTCATACAGACTCAGTCATTTTGATGAGTGCAATGCTGTTTGTTTCTATGTATATAATATATGGGATCTTTCCCGTTTGGTGCCCACCAACAGTTATAAGCATCAATGCGGAACTCATCGCCAAATGCTTGACTCTTATCTTTGTGAATTTATATGGAGAAATAGAAACAAAGATGAAGATTTATTCAAAAAACATTGTTTAATATCACAGAATTCGCTAAATAAATATCATATAATGTTTTGTTATTATTAATTATTTTATTTTATTGCATTACTGGTGTTATTTTCAAAACGATCTGTTGGTGGGCACCAAACGGAAAAGACCCAGTATATGTTCCTGTGTAGCTATAGTTTATGTGTATAAAAAATATGTGTGCTTTTCACGTGTGTCCCCCCATAACGGTCAAAGTTACATTCCAGCACATGATACTCTAACCACCTGGCCATGCCGGGCCCGCTGTAAACGTCACTAGACGTTTGACCTGGGTTCGAAAGTTCACGCAATGACGTTAGGAATTGTCAGTACTAAGTGCAATACACTCGTGACCTCCGGGAGGCTAATATCATTAGTTTATACATCTAAGCTTTAAAATGGGGTTAACCTATATACAACTGTTTGTGGAATATTTTGATGAGAAGGATCGATTTTGATTAAGCACAAGATGTATTTTAATACATTTTAAATAGTCATAAGATACTTACAATTGAACTGGATGCTTCGAAACAAGTTATCTTTTATTTAATATCAAGCTTCAATAACACATTCGCTTACTGAGCCAATTGATTTTATCAGCTATTACATATTAATGCATATTTCCACAATATTTTAGTATTTAATGTCAATGAATGAAAAGGTAGGCTTAACTTTATGAAGTTTAATGTGAAGCATTTATATTGTGTAAGTGAAAACAAATAATCAACAATTAACGTGCTAGTTATTAATTATAATATTAAAATTCACTAGTCCTTTATTTTTAACATATTTTGGTAGTAGAATAGAAGATTAGTTAGATAAATATGTCACAGATGTTCTAGTAGCGCTGGTGATAAGTCAACTCAACTAAGGTTTAAGTGAAAAGAAGTATGTTATAGGTCAAACCACTAAGGAGTTAATATATATATAACTGTGGATACAATGTATCGGGCAATGCCCTTCTTCTATTGTTTCAATTGTTTGTAAGCATTGTTATTCACCTATATTTG
>NW_013665777.1:768653-794363 GCF_000517525.1 Limulus polyphemus | reverse complement strand
ATTTTATATAAATATTTTGACTAAAAATGATTATAATCAAAGTTTAAAAATTAATTGGATTCCTCGAAACAGTTTGTTTAGTTCAAAATTATATCTGTTTTAATTTCAAGCTTCAATAACACATTTACCTCTTGTGATTGTGCTGTAATGTAAATGAATATTACAATATTTCCTTTTTTAGACCTAACATGCTTACTGAGTCATATGATTTTGTCAGTTCTGACTTGTTTATACATAATTTAAGTTAACTTAGTCTTGATGGTGTTTAATGTAAAGTAATACATATAGTTAGGCTTAATTTTTGTCACAACTAATTAATATTAATTTATGATCAAAGCAAGATATCTACATTGATTAGAACTAAAAACATATATCTAGTAACGAGCATAGATAATTAAACATAATGTTCATACCATATTACTTATCATGATTACAATACATTGTTCCATTTAGTTGAATTCCCTCGCTGTTAACGGTATTTTCGGCCATAAACCCAATAATATCTTAAGAGGTTCGGCCAACCCAGGAGGCTTAGGTTAAATAATTCAGAATACTCATATTAATAAAATAATAAACATAAAATCAAATTACAAATGTTAAAAATAAATGTAGATATATTAAATATTCTAATTAACACTGTGTGTCCACAGTGTGGCAAAAGTGTAATTGTTAAACGAAAGTCTAAGTAAGAACTACCACACTGTGGTAAAAGTTATACTAATCAGCCAACTTAGTAGATTTAGGTTAGTCATAAATTCATATGCAAAGCTAACAACGGAAAGTCATTTTTATAATAAAATTGAAGTTATTATTATGTAGCTTAATCGTTATAGTAAAATAATAAACATTAAAAATAATATTAGAAATAGTGAAAACTGATAAACAAAATTAGATAAATTAACTATTCTAATAAACACAGCGTGTACACACTGTGGTAAAATTATAACTTATTGAGTAAGAATTACGACATCGAGGTAAAAGTTGTAATGTATAAGAAGTGGCTATTTAGTATAATGCTACAAAAAATTAAATAACATAAAAATATGTCATTTCAAGTATTTTATGAGTAACAAATAATAATCATGAGTCGCTAGCGTATGTGTCGAGTTAGAGATACATGTGAAAGTAGTAACATGCGCTCTGAATTACTTGTGTGTCACTATTATTTGCACAAAGTCGCTTGCAACTAACATGCTCTCTATGAGTTTAAGTCACATGTAAGGCACTAATGTGTGCTCCAAGTTGTCTCTCGTTAGGCAGTAACATATGTTCGTGAATCACCTACATGTTGTCTGAGTTTTTTCTTGTGAGTCGCTAATATTTGCTCTAAGTAACTTTTAAGCAACGTGTTCTGAAATCACATGTAAACCAACAATATGTTCTGAGTTGCTCAGAACTTTCTGTATTAACCAACAATGGTGAGTCATTAAAGTGTCTTTTTGTATGAATTGACTAATGATTGAGCAAGGACTGGTCTATAAAGACCTGACAGTAGCTTTAGTCTCTAGTCAACTATTGGTCAGGAAGTTTGATATGTTATTATATTGTAATAACACACATGGAGGGGTCTTCGCTGACTCATTGTGTATTCAAATCAAATAAGCCTTAATAACGACCATAGCCACGGACTTGTGGTACTGTACAAACATGGTCAGGCACATGTTTGGTCCTCATCTTTGGAAATGACGTTTTGACTGTGCCATCTGGAGGAATGTGACGTTGTCCGATATGTCCGCGTCCAGAGATGGAAGTTAGATTTAGGTTAACAGGCAGTGACGTGAGTGGCGTCATGGAGCAAACGGAAATGACACTACTTAACTTCTTTGGCGTCATTTGTTAAGATCAAAGGTTAGATGTCAAACACGTTTAGTCTTCCGGGGTAGCTATTCACCACAACTTCTTAATTATCTGAAAAGGAAACATAAAAGTATAGAAAATTTGAAAATGACTGTAAATTTCCTTGTTTTGATGTTTCAATCAAGCGTATGAAATTTAGGTTTGAAGCTGAGTGTTGCTACTAAAGAAAAAAAAAAAAGAAACTATTGGCTTATATTATAATTTTGTAAGTTTTATTTCCGATTGATTTAAAAGCAATTTAGTTTCTGTTATTATATCGAAGGCTTATAAACGGTTAGCTCTTTTTAGCTGTTTCAACAAGAACTATCAAATATGAGAAATATACTTTTTCGTTTTATTTGATAAAAAAATGAAGAAAACAATACATTCTTAATCTATTTTAAACATGATGCTTTAGTTTCAACTGTAAAACCTTGTTACATAGCTATCTGTTATACTCCTTTTTATCTAAAGTTTGATGACTAAGTCTTACTTAAAAATTTGTTCACATACAAGTACAAAATACCCAAATTAATTCTTCATTTATTGTCTATTTATTTAGTTGTCCAACTTGAAGAAGATGGTATGCCAGAAGCACCAACAACAATTAAAAAGGCGTGTATGTGCATGGAGAATGTAATTCCATATTGTAATGGAACATTTCCAAAGAAAAAGGACTACACCTAAAGTTCACTCTGAACAAAAACCGAAACTAAATTCTAAAGAATGTGTGAAAAGTCTTCATCTGTGTATACAAACCTAACTGGGATTTTCCCAACAAACTTAACAAAAACAGACAATGCACAAAGAATTTTTTGTTCATTTATTTTCATTTTACTTCTTTTTTGAATGACAAAGAATATTTGTGTTGAAATTCTTAGACACGTTATTCATTAAGTTACCCTAAGAGGAAATATTCAACAATTATCTGCTGAAATTTGTTGTTACAAATTATGAAATCCGAGAGAAACAGTTTGAAGCGTCGAACAAATACACATGCTTACGGCAAATATGTTGTGAAACACAAGGTTTTGAACAATTCGCCTATAGATGGCGGCACGTAATCGTTTTACAAACGCGTAAATCTGGTATGTTGGTTTGATCTACTGAGTTCTTGCTGTTATATATCACGGACTCTATATAATACGTTGAAATAAAAGCTGAGTATATTTTCTATATATTTCTGTGTTTATTACAAACACATAATCTAAGAAGACAGTGCGGCTGATATATGTATATAACTCTTAGCTGAATTACCATATTACCAATATTGTTGCTGCAAGTGATCTGTGAATCTCGTCTGATATGTTTAATAACCTGGTTTGATTTAGGTGACCTTAGAATAATATATCTGCATATTCAAAATCATTCAGATCTCTGAATCTCGTCTGATTAACCCACATAAAAACTTTATTTAACTTATGTATGATAGATGATTCTAGAATATGCAGATATGTCATGCTAAGGACATGTAAATTAAAGTATTTTTTTATATGGGTTAATCAGGTAAGATTCACAGATCTGGATGATTTAGAATATCCAGATATGTCATGTTAAGAACATGTCAATTAAAGTAAGTTTTATATGGGTTAATCAGGTAAGATTCACAGATCTGGATGATTTAGAATATCCAGATATGTCATGCTAAGGATATTTAAATTAAAGTAAGTTTTTATATGGGTTAATCAGGTAAGATTCACAGATCTGGATGATTTAGAATATCCAGATATGTCATGTTAAGGGTATGTAAAAAACTTTTTAGAACTCCTTACTCTGGAATGTTTAGAGTAACTTTGATTTCAAATCTTTGTCGTTGTTGAGTAAAGGACTTGCATGACTTGTTTTTCTCAATCAGTATTTGTGTTCCTATTTAAATATCGGGTTAACAACATAAACTTAAATATAGGTACTTAATAGAAGCGCTCCTCTATTTCATTACGTTGAATAATTTCTTAAAAAATAAATAATCTTTAAGTTTCCTCTAGCACGTCTCCAGCATCTATAATCGTGTTTGTACAAAAAATAACAACGTTTACAGCGACAGGTGTTTTTCACTTTTATCTTAGTTTATTTGATCACGCTTTGTTGTTAAATGTTTTCTTTTAAAATATTCTCGAGAATTATATGTTGAGGATTGAAATCTCACATTAAATTTGTCATCTACCGCGGTTTATATGGATTTGTAGGTAAATAACTGTCGCACTGAATAGAGAAAGTCATTTCTTGAGGATAAATATTATTTTCATGTTCAATTTATAGGTCTAAGATAATCTGTTATCGGAATCAGTGTACTTTTAGGTATAGATACAGCGATATCAAGTCAATGTACTTTTAATAGTGTTACCATCCTATTCAGAGTGAAGGTACTTTTATGTATAAACAGTGTTGCTATCAGAGTCAGGGTACTTTTAAGTACAGATAATATTGTTATTGGAGTAGGGTAAAAACAGTAGTGTAGTGGTGTCTTTCCGGATATAAGCTTACTTATACATTATCACTGATTACAACATTCCAGCCAACTTACGTGATTCCTTTTATGATTAAATATGTTGGGAAATTATTTCACAGTATAAAGTATTATTAAATTAAAATGATGACAACTTTAAAGCTTTGAAAGAAAATCCATGCTTATACATTTAACATAAGTTAATGTAAATGAACACATTCTTAAAATAACAAAGCAAATAAGTATTTTCCATCTGAATGTGAAAAGATGTATATTCCTTGTGGGCATTCTTTTTACGTCAAGTTGTTCTGTCTAACTGATTTTCCCATCTTCGCTAATTTTCTCAGCACCCCCCCCCCTGTTTCGTTATTAACACGTGAACTTGATGACCAAATCCTTTGTATGTCTATTTCTTACACGTACAACAAGGTATGTGAGCTTTCTAAGTTTTCAACGTACTCTGTTTCAGTAAAGGTTGGCGAGACGTTTATAATATTGCCCATTAATGCATTTTGAAGTTACAAGCCAATTAGCTTCTAAACGGGCTGAGTTATATAATTAAGGTTCTTTTTATTTTGAAATATTTCGACGAAATTTACAGCAGTTCTAATATCTTTTATTAATACACAACTCATGTTTATAAAAAAAAATAATGAAGTCTTATCTATATCGTATCTAGACTTCAATTTGTAGTGTTATAAGACAATTATACTCTCGGTATCCTGTATTACTTTTGTGATACTGTTGTGTAAACACAAGTTTTAATCGTATAGGAGAGGACATCGTTAGTACCACTAAGTTATACAACTATGGTGTTGATACTACTCGCATTGCATATTTATAGAAGAATAGTTCATGTTACCTGTGCCTAACCCCGTATACAAATAAATCTTTAAAAAAAAAGTCTTTACTGACAGACTCCATGATAAACATCTAAAGGTTCGAAGACAAATATCTTACTTGCAGAAAAAGTATGCTTGTTTGAAGTTAAGCACAATGCTACACAATGGGCCATCTGTGCTCTGCCCACCACGGGTATCGAAACCCGGTTTCTAGCATTGTAATTCCGCAAACATGCCGCTGTGCTACTGGGGGGCCCAGAAAAAGTAAGGCATAAGCTTCATCTCCACCGTATGTTTGATTCACAGATAATAAAACAAAGCTTAAGGTCACACTAATATCGCATCCTCACAAAATGGACAGTCAATTTCACGGTCATGTGACTGTGACTAAATAGCTCACTAGTGAACTTTCACATTTAATGTTGAAAGAAGTTTTTATTTGTATTTTATGGCACAAATATACAAATAACACACACGAAAAGATTAAATATAATTCTAAACTTTAAATGCAAAATTGTTAACTGGTTACCTATTAAAGAAAACAACTTTTGAGGTGATTTTAGATGACGACAGGAGGTGTCTTCGTTGATTGACTCGTCCTCAGTTTCAGTTTACACACCATATCAGTCACTTAATGTAAGCTGTTCAGTAGGTGCAGTTTGGTAGTGTTAGTCAAAAATTCATTTTCGAAAAGATCCGAATTATTGCATTTCCAGCATGTTTAAAATGTATATTATTGATTGGTACTTTCGCAAACAGGAAGCAATTCATGTGTCTTATGTGCAAAACCCACTCTTAGATAGATATCTCGATAGTGGGGCTGATAGAATGGTTGAGTGCTAGTCATGGAGTACTTGAGTCAACTTCAAGGAAAGGGTTCAAGGTCATAGCAATGCTAAGCCTACTCTTAGACAAATATCTGGATTTTGGAATGGTTGAATGCCGGCCTTGGATTACTTGAGTCAATTTCGATGGAAGGGGTAAAGGTCATAAAGGTAGTCGTATACGTAAGAAAGAAAGGTCGCAATATACAACCACATATACATTAAGAGTTAGGGAAATTGTTTTACCCACACAACGACTATGACTGTTTTACATATCATTATCTTATGCGACGAGAGCCTATACTTTCAGTGACATTTCTAGTTATTTTAATCTTTCTTTATACATCGATTATAAATCTTGATAGTGAAATAAATTTGTTGTTTCTTTACATCAGTATACAATGAAGTATTTCCGGCATTTTTTGTTGAACAAGAAATACCGTTTAGTAGACTTGAATAACACATTTGTTTGTGCATTAATTAAGATAAATAACTTTATCTGTTGAGTGCATATTACACAAGACCTTCCAAAAACCGACGTCTTATTATCGCTATTTCGCCACGCAGTTTACATTATGTGATTAGATTTAGCGGAATTACAGATAATTTTAACACAGGTTAAAAACTCTCGATTCAATTCTTACAAACAATGTATTGGATTTCCGTACTAGATTACATAAAGTAATGTTTAAATTCCTACTTTTTCTGAGAATTATATTTATAACTACAAATAAACCATCCGAGGTTATTGACTTTTATAACTATAGGTAGTTGGTAAACATAAACAAAATATAAGATGAATAAATTTAGGCCATCGAAATGGAAAAAGAAAACATGAGCAAATAATTTTTTTACTATCATATTGTTCACGAGACTGACTCTTTTACTAGACTGCACTTAGAAATTCACATTTTTTTTAGCTGAAGTTGAAAAGTAATGCAAGAAAAAACGTTTCTTACTTTTTCGATGCGAAATCTGTCGTGAACAGTATTTTCCACCCTTACTTTTTTACATGTTTACAAAGCTGTACATTTTTCCGATGTGTTTTCCCTTAAACGCCAGCTCTACAGCAAAATCACAAACATGAGAATTCTATAATAGAAATTTACCACAGACTAATCTTTTATGTAACATTTATCTGAATTATTTTAACCCTGTTTATGCGTAGCCTGCGATTAAAACAAAATTTCGTTTATCATGCTACAATCAAATATATTTCGTATATCAACGAAAGTTGATGTTTCACCAGTTCACGACCAACCACGGAACAGTGAAAGACAAAGTAATCGTAAAGCATGTTGATTTGATGAATAATGAACAGCGTAAAATGTAATACGAGTTCATGAATCCTTGTACATTTTTATTCACAGTTACACAAACCTAACTAAAACTCCCCCCTCTCTTATCGTATTGTATAGTAGTAATACTAATAATAAATAAAACAGATGTTTGAGAAAGTGTCATATTAATGATCAATGCGACAGTAAATGTCCATACATAATCAGTCTTCATGCCTGGTCTGTTTGATAAAAACACTACCCCAATACGCAATAAAGATATCCTCAGAATACATTATTAGAATTAATCCATTTATTATGTTTCGGGGATATTTTACCTGACACTGATCTTCGTAACGTTATGATGCACGTAAATTTGTCTTCGAGTTTAATATAATGAGAGCTAACATTAATTTCTAATATATGACATCATAGAGTAAACGCCATGAATGGGCAAAATATTTCATCAATTCATGGATGTTTAAATTTTTGGAACTGCATCGGGTTAATATGACTCGAAACATAACAGACGTACTTAAATTTGGGGTTTTAACTCTCTTCTTCATGGCTGCCTTATACCTAGATAGCTTAAATCCGCATGTCACCATAGGATAACCTTACTTATAACCGCTTATTGGAATTTCCTAATCAAACGGATGTACAAGAACAAAATCGCCAGATAATCCTTTTACGTGGCCTTATACCTAGATAGCTTAAATCCGCATGTCACCATAGGATAACCTTACTTGTTTATTTATAACCGCTTATTGGAATTTCCTAATCAAACGGATGTACAAGAACAAAATCGCCAGATAATCCTTTTACGTGCACGTGCCATGACGAGCAAAGCTAGGTATTTCCCCAAAAGTGTGCATGTATAGGCACGAGAAGGACGAGTCTACGCTGTTGTTACTTTCTTAGAGCCACAGACATGCAACGCAGCTTTATCCGGAGGTGATTTTGACGTCACAAGGCGAGGCAGTAGTATAAGACAAGGGTGAATTGCAGTACAGGTCACATCAAGTTTGAACGACCAGTCTTATAGAGAGTCTATGAGTTTTACACACCTGTATTACTTGTCTGTCTGCACCGTGTACAAGAACTAAGAACGGATATACTGTCTTAAGTTTTATTAAATATATAACATACTATTGCGTACTACGTCGGTTTTTCAGAAAGTTTTCATTTTTTTAAATATAATTTTAGTTTCCTGATCTAGTCGATAACTTTGTAACTAAAACACTTGCGGTCATCTGTTGAACTTTGAAACTCATCTCAAGGTGTTTAAGGCCTCAGAATGGAGGCATTTATTAAGCAGATCCTCTGGTGGATTTTAGTCGCAAGTATCTCTATTGTGGTCGCGCATGACGGTAAGTCTCGTAAATTACATGTTTTGTTAATACTTTCTAAAACTACAAATTTATATAAACACTGTTACTATTATATCCTCCCACAAATCAATTAAAGAATTCTTTTAGAAATCTTTCAGCAAGTTGCATCTTAATTTGAATAATAATCCTCTATAATTATCCGATCAAAATGTCTCCATTTCTAAAAATATAAAGAAAAATATGTATGTATCAATAATCTGTTGTTAACAGTCTTATAGAATTCTACAAGAAAATATTTATCAATAACTAGACCTTTACACACTTTTCAATCTAACGTCAGTAACGTGGATAAATTACCATCTTGTATTAGACTGAATCTATTCATGTTAGCATATCATGTGGCAGGTGCTAGGATAGTGCTGTTGACAATTAATACTATTTTATTGAATGGTGGAGTGACTGAAATTTTCGTGCATAAAATTATTTATTTTGGGTTCAATATAGCAGGGATATTCGATCAATTAATCTGACCTAGAAGGCAAAAGCTGCCCAGTCGGACATTGTACATATTATAATATTTTCTCTAAGCGAAATTAGCGGAAATGTATCAATAGTATTTACCGTTTTCGTTATAGTTTCGTGGATGGATTTATTTTATTTTCGTCAAAGATGTAATGATGATGGTTCAATTAACTTCACACTTTTAGGGAAATGATTTTGACGGGAAAGTCGATGATATTATGTTTCTTAAACCCCTATTGTTTTAAACATTACTCATTCTACTTTGTTTTTGTTCATGAGCCATTAACCAGGATTAATATTCAACTATATCGTGGACTCAATTTTTTTTTAAATCAATCAAAGGGGTTGGGGGGGGGCAATAACGCTGGCATTATCTTCCTAAATTACGAAACCCGATTCGTTATTCACTATGATTTTTACAATTTGTGACCAAAATATTTTCTTATTTGAGAATATAGCATATTTCCCCTAAACTTAGTCACTTATTTTCTTTAAATATAGGAGATGGAAAGTTATACCTTTCCAAGAAAAAAAACATGTGGAGAGGAGGGGCGACCTTGGATTTTACGTCATGAAGCAAACGAAATCACCATTCGGTTGCAAGGTTTTACCCGAGGACAGCCCCCTTCTCCCCCACAAGAAGTTTCGACACTAAAGCCAGCGTATTTACAATAGACATATTTCTTCTTATTTTTGGTCGAAGAGAAAGAAGCTAGGCTGACGTTCTTTTAAATGTTACCGTAAGATCTGTATTGTTAAACGTTACCGTAAGATCTGTATTGTTTTCAGTAGATATTTTCATTCTCTAAAGCTATTTGTAAAGAATATTGGATTAGCAGGCTTATGGAGATAAATATGGTGTCGGGAAAACATTAGTGAACGAGCGTATGTAAACTTAAGAACATGCACATTCTAATGTTGTGTTTAAGATGAAAGTGTTTCGTTTTACAAGTTTCTTCTCAAAACTTGTACAGTCTCCTCGACTGAGTTGTCAATATACATGCACATCTCTCACTCACTCACTCACTCACTCACACACACACACGTACGTACGTACGTAACTGTATTAGACCAAAAAAAAAAAGAAAAAGAAATCCATTTGTATACCACTACTTCTGTAGATATTTAGAATTTCATCGTTCGAAATTGGGAAAAGATATTTACAGATTTTAGCTTTATAAAAACAACTTGAGTATTTCAACACTCGTTAACTTGTTGTGATTCTGACAGTTTACCAAGTGACAGGTTCATTCCGTCTACTACGTTCTCTGATTTTAGTGTCTGATTCCGGCCAGTGCACTCGATTAGAGATGCTTACAATACCTTTATTGGTTTCAGTTTTGTTTTTTGTTAATTCTTAAAGAACCAATACTTCTCAATTTAGTTCACGCCATGTGACTCTCATTCTGCTCTCTCTCTCTTATATAAAACAAATGTCAGAATTCAGGAATAAGACACTGTCAAAGCCTCAGGTTACAAAATTTAGAATTTACCTTTTAACGCCGTTGCGCTATTATAAATTTTAAATATCGACGCTTCTACTCGTGATCTTAACAGGTTAATTTATATTGTGTTTTAAAATGAGTGGACTGTCTACAAATATCAAGAACTACTTACTTGTAATCCCTGTTGTTAAAAGTTAAAACAAGGTGCCTATAGTTCTATCAATGTAATTAATAGAACAATGTGTGTCAGTTAGTCCGTGCGTGTATGCGCGCTGGCTCACATGGAAACCCAGTTCCTATATATTAATTGTACAGTGGTACTTTTACGTTTATACGAGTGCAAAAGTGAACAATGTTTAAAGTGCATTTATCTGAGTTCAAAACTACGACGTTTGCAACATTATCTTTTAAAGACAACTACGCAAGGAAGTTAATTCTTTACCGTTCTATGATTTGTAAATAAAGCAATTGAAATGTAATGGCATTTCAATACAAATTACAACAGGCGTATAAAAATCGACATTTAGGCGTAAAGTTTAGATACGCTTCGTAAGTGAATAACGAGTTTACCCGCGACGAGAATAAAATATTGCACCATTTTCGTTATTGGTAATAATGGACCAAATAAAAAAAAAAATCTCAAGATCCTAGTCAAAGTTGACGATGATTCATATTTATTGAAAAATGTGTCGTATAGACAGGTATGTCGTATATAGTTATTCCATGTTTTCACGCTACCTTATTTTAATTCTAAATACAACTTTTTATTCTGCTTAGTAGGTTTTTGTTTCATTCATGTCTAACTACATAGCATAACAACAGCACTATTTAATTGACTTGGATATTTAAAATATATAGCCTCCTTATATCTGTGTGTGTTATATTCCACGTAATATTGTTGAATATGTGACATCTTTTGGCTCGTATTGCACAACAAATGCTTCATACGCGGATGGTATGTGATTCAACCCCATCTATATTTATTTTTTGAAAAAAAAATGTTTATCAAAATGTTTCGGTTGTCAAATAATTTGAGTACATGCATCGTAGGCGAAGCACGAGTTTATTTATCCTCTAGTACATTCTATTACAATTTCAACAGTTTCCTTTATATATTACTAACTTAAACTTTTAGTGAAGTTATCTCATTGGTAGCCGTTAAAAACTGTGCACTGCGTAATGATGCAACACTTGCATTCTTTCCCTGATGTCGACAACATTTCTTTTAAAAAACAGTGATCGATCCCCCTTTTTTGACATGTTATTTCAGTGCGAGACGCGGAAAATCGACCAGTTTCATTTTTTCGTTTGCTGTTTCTTAATATGTTGCAAAATCGTTGGTATTTACCAGAAGTGCTTTTAATGTTGAAACGGTATTTTTACTAACGAGGACAATTGCTATTCTTTGTTTATATAATATTGTAGACAGAGTGTTGACAGTTTCTTCTGGGGTTTCAATTTTAAAATACTATGTATTGGATAATTAAAGGTATATTTTGATTTATATGTGTGTCCTAAATCTCAAATAGAGGATTAACAACTTAGTTTTCAGCGTTTTGTTCACAAAATACTTGTGAAATTTTAATTAACTGAGTAAAAGTTTTTTTCAAATGTTATTTAATATCATTGAAGTAGTCCAGTCTCTTCATTCACTTTTAAGGGTGTTTTAGTTTTTCATGCAATACCTAAATAAAAGCAGTTAGTGAGGGAATGGGATTGTTTGAACTTGAAACCATCTTATTATGATATCATGTGATACTTAACATAAAGGATTAATGATAGTATAAAACATCTAATCTCGTGGGCTAATAAATGTCTGCAATTTGTAATAACGTAATTAACATGTGAAATACAAAAGATAATATCATAGACCAATGTACAAAAGGTGGGTCACACAAACATAACGCAGAGATGAAACTCAACTTTCATAATGAGTCGCATAGCTTTGGTGCCCTAAATACTATTCTCAATAGCTATGCTTCCAGATCTGGAACATTCTACAACCGCGTGAAGTAAAGACTTGTGATGAGAATGTAAGGATTCTAATCATTTTTGAAGTTAGAAGAAAAAATTGTTTGTTTTAGCGCGAAGTTACACAATAGGCTGTATGCTTTACACAGAGGGTAATCGATTTGCTTATTAGTAACTGAATTATTTGACGTAAAGTCGTGACTCGTGTGAAAAATCATTTGAGTTTAGTTCTGAAATTAGAAGAGATGCACATTGGATACATTCGTTGAACAAAAAAAAAGTGGGGATTAAACAGTGCAATTAAAGAAAATGAAAAGCAGCTTTGGAAACAGGAACACGTTAAGAAAATTCGTCAGTGGAAAAAAAAAAATCAAGAATATTTTATAAGTACTGTAACTGGTAAAACTCGTCAATTGATAAACGATTTGAACTTCAACAATAAGAAAAACTGTGAGCTTCTTTATAATATCGGATTTTGTTTTGGAGGATATGAGCAAAAAATGTTTTGCTTAAATATTGTGTAGATCTTACTCTTATGCTTCGAGATAGACGTGTATAAAATAGATGGCGTGAAAATACACCAGAAACGTATTAAAAGTAACTTGTTTGAAATCTCATTTGGAATTTGGGGTTTCAATTTTACTCGAAGTTTCGTAAAAGCTATCGTCAGTCCTGCTTGGTTTGGAGGATGTACGATTCTTGACGAGATCCAACAGTGAATGTGTATAACATTAATTATCAAATACTTGGGGCTTGCTAGAAGATATATATAAATCCTAGTTGGTGGTCCGGTAGACGCGAAAACCTAATTATACATTAATTGAATTGGTTTCTGAAGACTTACTGTATAATTTTGCTTTTATTTTAAGTTCTTACAATCAACATACCTAACAAACTCGTCTAGTGTGGATTTCCTGGTGAATGGAGATCACACGTAGGGAATTGATTCGTACATAATGTGTATAATTGGTTTGATTATACATTTGAGCACAAACTAAACGTGGTTATACCGGTCACATTAATCACTATACGTTGACGAAAACTTCAAAATTAATATTTATCCGTAGCAAGATATACGCGGTAGAAGATTATTGGTCTATCACTACGGGCAGCTTTTAAATTTATTACTCTTCAGTGGATCTTTTGCACGTTTTTGTTGACTTTGTCGTGATTGATAATAATACCCCCTCCCCCTTAGTCCTATGCGTAGAGTATCGACTTTTTTACTATATGTGGCTACACGATGACGCCAATAACGACCAAACTGTACAAACACATTCAAGTTTTTCTGGCGTAGCTAAATGTCCTTGTCTGAGTGGTTACGCTATTTGCACCGTGTGGTAGCAAATTAATGCCACTATGACCTCTGTTGCGTGAATTCTTTGCTGTCTTATCGTCAGGGGACGAAATACGAGATCAAACTCCAAAGGCTCACATCCAAGTGTTGTATGTATGTGGTATTCTATATCTGCTCTTATTTTAATCATGAAAAATTGAGTGTGAACCCTTTATTCCAGTACGTAGGGAGCTCCGTGCAGCAAGTTATCTACCCCCTTCCCCGTGTAATGTGCGCGCGTGTGTGTTTGTGTACAATATCCAGTGTATGAAATAACGTCAAGGTTATTTAAACCTTTACGTATGAGACCAGCACCTGTTGGTAGCATGTACCTAAGGTATATTTGAACGGGCGTGGTACTGTGAACGACTTGCACGAATTTTTCACTTCACTGTAACCCGTTTAATACATAATACAAATGTTTTATGGGTGTTCGCCTTGAAAGAAACTTTTATATACTTCATTTCAGTCTGATATATAATGATTAAAGTCACGTGCTCGCGACAAAAAAAAAAGCAAAATGTTGAGCTTGTGTGTCTCTCTGCACGTGAGCAGTAGTTTTTTTAAGAATTTTTAAACTAAAACTTGCGAGTTCGGTTGATCCAATAAAACTATATTGTTAAATGAAACCGCTTATAATAGTTTAGCCTTGTGCTTAACTGGCCTTTGTACCAATAGCAAAAATTAATTAAAATTCAATAGGTGATAAAATACGACTGCGGACTTCTTACCACTGGTATTTTATTATTTAGTTTTATATAGTTAACTATCTTTCAAAAACATTGTACTTGCATGAGGACTGTGGGTAATCAATGAACGTGATTTTTGCGTCATTGCTACGTAATAGTCTGTTCAAGAGTTTTATAAGTGTTGCGACTTTTGGTAATTCACTAATTATCACTAAAAGTTATGGCCTGGTGGTTAGTGCCCTACTCGCTCTCTCTCTCTCTTTGTCGCGGGATCGTAACCAGTTGCGGAACATGCTCACCCTTTCAGTCTTTGGTGCATTATAACAGCTAATACCACTATTCGTTGGTGAAGAGTGGCCCAAGTGTTGGCGGTGGGTGGTGTTGACTAGCTGCTTTCTCTCTATTCTATCGCCTCTAAAGTAGATTACTTTGCGTAAAATTCAACAAACAAAACTAAAAGTGGAATTGATATTTATGCTTTAAAAATATCAGTATTTTCATTATTTGAAAGTTATACGTGATGCCTTGAACTTGTTTTCTCTGAAAAAAATGAGAATTGGGATAATGACTCAAGGGTTCAAAATGGTGGAAATTACGATAGACATTTAATTTTAATATTCATTTCAAAAACGAGTGCAAGTGAACTCGAGGTGAACAGTTTATTAGTTTTGTGCCAATAACTTAGACTGCCAAAGAAAATTTGACACGCTTATCATGACTAAATATTCGTTAAAATGGGGAATTGTGGATGCTGACCGGTGACCTCAGCGAGTTGAATGACTTTCTAAAATTTTCGATAGGGCTTACGTATAAGTAAAGTTCGTACAATTGCGTACTGTTACAAGTCTGAAAAGACTTAGACAGGATGCCTGTTTTCATGGTTGAAAAATTAATTAGTTTACTAACTATACTAAAATATTTACCTATTCATATTTATGATAATGTGATTTAGGCTACTTTTGACTAAGGCAGAGCGACCATGGAATCTTTTGGTGGTTTGCATATTACTCATAATTAAAACTATATCAATTCTTATTATATTATATTTAGCAGTTCATTAAAAGAGTGAGCAGACGCGTTCAATAACCCTTTTGTACTACAGTATACAGAGTATTATAAGGTTTAAATTATATTAAAGAATATTATTGTTTGCAAAGTAATAGACGTACATACAACACGTAAAAAATGCTATAATTTAACTAGTTAAAGTGAATTCCGTATCAATATTTCGAAGCTTACCATGATTGGTGTTTTTGTAACACCATCTACAAAAATATTTGAATCTTGTTTTTCTTTGCCGCACTGATTAATTTTAACAACAACAACAAAAAAAAGTTAAATGACGCCCTCGGTAACTTTTTACTGGCCGTTCAAGAGCTGCTTAAGCGAGATTTGTCAGTGGATCCATGTGGCAATTAAGCAAGGCCTTAAAGATAACTAATCTGAATTGTATTTGTTTGAAATTCTTCTGGTATTGGTTGAAGTATGGATTTTGTCCAGCATTTTAAGACTTGTTTTCAAGAGAGTACTTTTACATTGAAAATTTTGCAATGCCACAGCGCCATGTTTGTGACTTTTATTGACTGGGACTTTTTTATGAATACGTTGTTTATTTTTATTGAATGACGTATTATGAATATTTCTTTTGCAGAGGATGGGAAACAAAAAGGAGAAAAACTAGCTCAAACAGAAAAACAACGGCATGATGGATGGTACAATAATTTAGCTCACCCAGAATGGGGGTCAATAGGTAAAGTATTTAACTTTATCATTTATATTTTAACATTTTTGTTCTCGTTGTATAACTGAAGGAATTAAGAGAACAAGCGTCAATAATGCTACCAATTAACTCCCCGATATCTTTACAAGGCCGTTATTAGTTGTAAGATTTATTGATGTTTCTGTAATCACTTTTGGCGAAAAGAAAATGTGGTGCGAAACTATATCATTTGTTTTTGTTCTTTTCGGTTTTGGCCCGGCATGGCCAGGTGGTTAGGGAGCTCGACTCGCAATCTGGGTCGCGGGTTCGAATCCTCGTCCCACCAAACATGCTAGCCTTTTCAGCCGTGGGGGCGTTATAAGGCAACGATCAATCCCACCATTCGTTGGTAAAAGAGCAGCCCAAGAGTTGGCGGTGGGTGGTGATGACTAGTTGCCTTCCCTCTAGTCTTACACTGCTAAATTAGGGACGGCTAGCGCAGATAGCCTTGGTGTAGCTTTGCGCGAAATTCAAAACAAAATCTTTTCAGCTCTACTAGTTTCCGTATTTTCACCCTTTGTCACTATCTTTGAGTTAAAATAAAAATGAAGAAATTAATAGGTATCCCTACCACTGCCCTCTGAGCTTTTTCTTTAGTTGATTGCTCAAACAGAACTTGATCTGTGTCTCACTCCGACTTAACCCACTGATCTGATAGTGGTGAAAGAAACATTAACAAAAATTAGTTATCATTGAAAAACTTAACTCGTTAGTTGTTAAACTCTTGGTTACAAAAAAATTCGACTTCCCTTGATATTAATCTTTTCGCGACCAGGCATTTTGTACTCCAAGGAACCGAGAAAGTTTAAGAAATTTTACGATTTTTTTTTTATTAATTAGAGAAAGCCCCCCCCCCCTCACAACCCATGTAGCATTGGACTCTGTGTATTGGGGGTTTTGACTTTAAGAGGTATTCTTATTAGTCCCTGAGAACAGAAATGGCAAATTTACCAAGAAAAGGGTTAAGGAGGCTTCTTTCGCTCTCGGTACTTGTAAAATACTCTCCATTCAGCAGATTTAAGAATGGTGATTACTATAATAAGTAACCCACCCCCCCCCCCGTGACTCAGCGGTGAGTCTGGAGACTTGTAACTCTAAAACACTGGTTTCGATATTCGTGGTGGCATATTTTGGAGCTTTACGCTTATCAACAAAAACAAACAAACCATACTAATAACACGTAAGGTAGCACTGGTAATTCTAAATATAAAACTCAATGTATTATTAGTATAAGCTGTAATTGTCAATATGAAGATGAAAGAAACTGATTTTCGAATCAAAAACGGCTCTAAATAACAAATAGAATAGGTAGAAACCTTTCACTTTTTAGGTTTCTTTGTATTTCTTTGAATTTCAGTTTTGAGCTACCAAACGTAATTTTACTTTTAGATGCAGTCTCTACTATGTGTTTTTTAAGACTAAGTTAACACGGTTAATGGTATATTAAGAAATTTGTCAATATTATTTTGTTTTATAGTTAAGCACAAAGCTACATAATGGGTTATCTCTACTGTATCAAACACGGGTATCAAAACCCGGTTTCCAGCGTTATAAATACCACTGGTAGGCGTATTATTTATTAAGAACATTTTTATTCACGTAAAATAAAAGGAAAGGGAGAATATATATTTAATAATTAAAACTTGCAGAACACTGGTATTAATTAAATCAACAATAAAGCCTTCAGTAGTACACAGGACAAACCACAAATCAAACGTATAAAAATTGAAAGTCATTACATCAACATAACGATTCCTGTATAATCAAAAATGTACTTCTTGTTGCTTAATGTTATAATAACTAAGCAGTTTCTCAGTACATTTGAAAACTAACTTTCCCGGATGTTGATTTGCTCCGTCATTTTGTTTCATAATAGTTTATTTTAATAGACTTTGAGATACGATAAAGAAAAAATGAAGAAAGATGTTCACCTGCTGTGCTAACCCTTTTTTTAATTCTTTTTCGACTTCAGTTTTTATTACTTTTTATAACACACCGTTTCTTTTGTCATAATCGTCTGCCTTGTACATACAGAAAACTAATAATAACGTTATACGGGAAAATTTCTATGGTGGACACTTAAGCTGGCGAAGCGTTAACTTCTTTGTATAACAGGTGTGATAGGTTATTACAATAAGACTCCTATTTAGTTTAATGTTTCCACAAAATAGGTGTGTATCATAGCATTTCAAGAACGACCTGTTTTTGTTTTCTTTTATATACGTTTCTGCCAACAATCTGATAGGCTTGTATCGAGTGAAAGATCTCGATAGCAGCAGTAGGAAAAAAAATGCCTATGCATGAACATATTGAGATTTTGAAATGTACTTCTTTCACTTCTTAAATGATTTCATTATTCGATAAAAGTGTATTTCTAATTGGCATTAAAAAATAACTGATAAACGAAAAAAATTGACATGTAGTGTTGGTGAATCTGTCGCAAATTAACAAGCAATATTTGGATAATATTTAAATAATTAATCGGCTAAAAACACAACGAGTAGCATCTGTAATGTAACCACAGCCATCTCTTTACACTTAATTTGCTAAATGATTCGTGTAGAAGTTTCCCTTACTGTGAACTTAAGTTTAAAATAACTGTTTCAATCATTACTTTAGCGCGCAAATACCAGAATTTGTTACAGTCTGTAGACAAAATACAAGCTGTTAATGCTGATGTTTTTAGAAAATGCTGTCTTTCGATATAAACCAGAGCTAAGAATCACTTCATTGGTGGCCTCTCTTAGATTTCTATCACACTGCTTCCTACTAGCGTTCGAAGTGAAAAATTTCAAGCATCCATAGATGCCATTCGTAGTAATTCATTTAAAATATGACTAGATCTATGAACTCAACATAAGACACATCCACATTAATTCTTGTGTTCTAATATTGCAATACACGTTTTATCATGTTGATTTGGCAGACTGTTGAAATGTGTTAATTAAAATTAAGAATTACGGGTGATGTTGAAAAAAGTGTGTAGGTTTCTAATGTAACTTTTTTACATACTCATTCTATGATAGTTTTTATTTTTTGTGGTTATATCTGCAATTAATATACTGCTGTTTACGTGTACGGTTTTATTTTTGTGAACAAGTTTTAATTTTTAGTTGTATAGATTGCAGGCGAATAATTATCTTCACCACCGAAGGTGACAGGGGTTATGTTTTCACTCCTGTGTGTTTGTCAGCAAGACTTCTCTCGAACGGCTAAATGGTTTTAGACGAAAGTTTGTATACATTTGGATTATGACCCAACTTAGAAGTGATTAGTTTTCGAGGGTCAAGGTCACAAAAGTCCCCCCCCCCCAAAAAATCCTATTTGTTAACATAGGGACCGATTTTCCCTAGTTTTGTTCTATAACTCGAATAAAAAAAAAAAAAATGATCCGATTTTGATGAGACTTGATGGACTTGTGTAGAATGTTATTCCTCATTGTTCTGGCAAAAATGACCGGTGTCCTTTGATAATGACAGACATATCTTCTTATTTTTAAGGGCCTAATATGATCAACGCTGCGTGGTAGAGGTATGCGCTCTAGTAAGTGCTCCCTCTAGTTTGTTTTGAGGTTAAACCTTTCATTTCTTTTTTTTTATTCGGGTACAGGTTAAACGATTTTAGAGAGAAAA
Source organism: Limulus polyphemus (assembly GCF_000517525.1). Taxonomy (NCBI): domain Eukaryota; kingdom Metazoa; phylum Arthropoda; class Merostomata; order Xiphosura; family Limulidae; genus Limulus; species Limulus polyphemus. The sequence goes on along the minus strand of NW_013665777.1, from coordinate 774,453 downwards.
GGTACGATTAATCTTAAATTAATAATAATAAAACGGATTGAACTTTAACCTAGTATGCAGAATTCGTTATTATATTGTGATGATATTCTGTTTGTGGGTCGGTGAACATTTTATCTTTTGAGTGTTCATTGAGCAGCTGCCGCCCACTTTCCTGATCTGACGTAATCTCTTTCATTCTGATCTGATTTGTTGCTGCTTCTGCATGTAACGCAGTTACTTGCACTGGTAGGCTTCGTGCATGCAATTATAATTATAAATCGTGCTAACATGACTTGAGTTGAGACGTACAACAATACAATTGTTCTACTAAACCATAAATGTGACCTTTAACTCTTTGTTTTTGTGTATTTTTTGTTGTTGTTTTTAGAAGCTCTAATTCAAAGCATCTCGGTCTATTTTAACCCCCCTGTCAGCATGAAGAACGTTATGAAAGTTAACTAAGCTATAGTTAGTGTAAGTAGAACGTAGCCCTTTTTTAAAAGTAGGATAAAGAATTTTCTAAGAAAAAAAAATATGAACATGTGCACTTCGTTCAGCGTTTTATCTTTACATGTGTTTTATTTTTCTCCCCACATATTTAAATCAACTTCCTGGTAAAACTTACTGTTTCCGTTTAACTGACTAAGTTCACGTCCTCATTGTGAAGCATCTTTAAACGTTTGTTTTTACCGCTTACATTAGAAAACGGGAGCTGTTGTTGAAGTAAACTAGATTTTATGGCAATCGTATCTACTAATCTGTTGTCATATCGGTAAAACAGTCAACTATTTATTTACAAGATAAGGAAGTCCCGTTGATTTACAACTCCTACTTAACAGTTAATACAGTCGAATGTAGTTTTAAAGCTTAACATCGTATTTGATTGTGAAATTTCTTAACATTACGGGATATCTATAATGAAAATAATTTCTGAAATTTAATTATGGATAAGGCATATAACAAGTACAAGGAATCGTTTTCTGTTTGTTTCAGAATTTCGCGCAAAGCTACACAAAGGACTATCTGCTGAGAACGTCCCTAATTTTCAATTGGTAGGTTAGTGGGAACGCAGCTAGTCAACAGCACCCAATCTCGTTGATCTAAAAGTAGGATTTTACAACCACTTTCATAACACGCACGTGGCGGAGCGCGTTTTTCACTAATTTATAGTTCAATAACGCCCAGCCAGCCAGTTCGGTAAATCTTGTTTCGTGTGATGAACTGAAGGAAATTTTAATGTGAAATTTCAAGAAGATTCGCTTTATGAAAGAAGTAAAACGTACGCCACAGTTATTTCAGTGACATCTTAGTAAAGACAGACACATTATAAATAATCGGAATTTCATTTTTAGCTTTAATCGGTGTCTTAAAAATATAAAAAAATTCAAGTAAAATTTCTCAAGTAAACTAGTTTAAGGATGCTTTAATGTAACTCAAGTAACTTTTTTTTTTTTCTCCTTCTTCTGCCTCAATAATTAATTGAAGACCGAATCTTGCTTCTGAAAACGTTTCGGTTAAAAATTGAGTAGGAAGTGTGTTGTTACATCTTTGCTACTAGATAGCGGTTAACTGCAAACCGTATGTATGTATGTGACACGCACACTAAATAGTCGAACGCAATATAATGTAAAATTTCAAATAGCATAATTAAAATCTGCAATATAAGGTCAGTGAATGTTGTTCATAATAAGTAACTTTATTCACACCTTAATGCTTCTTGCAATCAAGGTCGAACTTGTCGGCTGCAGATTTACTCTTCATTGCTCCTTTGTCCGGTGTCAAGCGTATAAATCTGGACGCTCGGGATAGTCCACTATAATAATAATAATAATGGTCACAGTGGTCGATTGTTCATAAAGTAGTTTTATATTCAGTATTATACATGAAATAAATTGGACAGTTATTGATAAATTAGTAATGAAGCTAATATTTCTTATGAATTTCATTTTTTCCAGGCATAGTTATCAATGCAGAAGAAAACCCTCTCGTACGTTTATTATCGCAACTTTCTGTAATTTACCAGGTTTAAACATGGCTTTAGGAAATTATTTTAAGATTCCATCGTCCCTTTGGTTTCTAGTTATTGTTGTATCGTAGCCTATACATTAGCCGTTGATAAGCTATCCCCCCCCCCCGCAAAAAAAATATTTAAAGCAAAAAACGTGTCAAATACATATCACAATGATTAGACTAATGTTCTTGTAAATATATGCGGGTTTACTTCCAAAAAGTTTTACAAAATGAATATATTCAGGGGAAAACATAAATAACATTAATTCTGGGCAATCTTTGTGTAATGATCTCATCTTTGCTCTGTATAATTATCAGTTCTTCGTTATGTATTTTTACTTGGCTAAAATACAATCTACAGAGAGCTGATTCGTTCTGTTAAAACTATATTGAATCTACAAATCCGAAAGTCACCTTACAACCATAGCCGATATAAAGTTATGATGGAAGGTTTGTATCAGAACTATATTTTGACATCGTTTGGCGTTACGTAGGTAGTGTGATGTCACCGACAATTTACCACTTAGTTTCTAAGACTGGGATATCTCCTACTTGATAGTATTGAAAAAAGTATGGGTCAACTTGAGACACTATGACCATATAGAAAAGAGACCTGTAAAAGTTGCACCACAGCAGTGGTAAGCAACTTGCGGTGTTCTGTAATATATGATAATCTAGGAACACAAGTCAGTGACAAAAGCCGCCCATTTTCTCCAGGAAACAAAACTTAATGTAAACAAGATTGAATTTTGAATTGGATATTTAGGATAGTCCATACGAAAGCATATTGGTCAACTTGCTGGATCTATCTATATGTGATTGTATTGTTGACACGGGGCTGGGAAACTGTCGTATTGGATTATGTAAAGCACACAGGGAGGATGAGTGTGCTTAGTACATGATGGCCTTGCGACTGAGTGGCAATGGAAACTATGCTGCAGGGCTATTGGTACGGTTTACTATAGTCAGATAGAGCACGACCGGATGTGGCGACGTTGACTGTAACTACGTGGTGAGACTTCAATATAACGTAGTCAACTTTTGTATATTTCACATAAACAATAAAAGAACTTTTTAATTGCATATAATATTTGTTGTGAAACTACCACATGAACTGCTTTGAAATCAAACGCCGTGTATGTGAAAATTATTCTGTGTTCAGATCTACGTCTTGATTTTACTCATTTTGTAGGCGCGAGTGAAATAGCAATCTCTAGTTTACGACTAGTGGTGCTGGATATCTTTATTGTCGTTTAAGTTCTAATTTTTCTGAAAGCGTCGGTGTTGTAGATTGTGGTATTCCGGTATAATGATTTACAACAGAAAAGCTGATGTTCGGAAAACGTTAATCTGAGATTAAACCAAATGAAGACAGCAAAGATGTGAAGCAACCATAAGTGAACAAATAAACAATCTTTATTCAAGATCGTGAATTTCGACTCGTGTAACCGGTTCCGAAATTCATCGTATAGTTTCTGACTGTTGAGGGTAGAAAGAAATTTCTGTCTGTACAGGTCAGAGATAAGAATCAGAATAATCGCGTGTGTGTGTAATAAATATAACATTCAAATACGGGCCTCGATTCCCTTTGGTAAACAGAGTTCAAATAGTCCATTATGTAGCTTTGCACTAAGAAAATACATATATTTTTTTTTCTTCTTCTGAATTGGTAGACCTTAATGTAGTGGGATAGCCACTAGTTTTGTGCTTTGAAACTGTAATGTTAAACTATACAAATAGTAAGTATAAAATAGACACACTATCACCACTCTACAAAACTTATTTTCTATGTGATTTTTCCCTATATTGCTATATTGACTCATAGATATATTAAAAACAGAACAAAGCTAATTTACCATGTATTCGAATTTAGTTCTCGCGGAGTTTCTCCCTATTCTAAGACACCTTCGTTACATGTATTTATTCATGTTATACGTTTATCAATTGTAGAGTTCTGCTTCGGGGTTTTTTCGTCATAAGTAATTCATGAACCAATTTTTGATGTTGGTGTTTTAGCACAAAGATGCATAAAGGACTATCAGCACTCTGTTCACCACAGGGAATAAACCCAGGATTTTTTAAAATTATAAGCCTGAAAACTTGCTGCCGACCCACCGGGGGACCCAAAATTTGAATGGAGTAAGATCGGAATTTCAATGTATTTTGTATGAATATATCAAGGAAATTTTCAGGGCTTCTTTATTCGATGTGCTGTTAACCCTTAACTCGTTATGTCATCAACGTCAATTCACAAAGGTCATGGTTTAGGCAGTTAATAATTATCACTTGTAACATCAGAATTTTGTGGAGGGTTTCGTGTGATTTAACATGAAAGGCCCTTGGAAGTCGAATTCTAAAATATCTGCGTTCTAGCTTCAGATGTAAGTATACCAAATTTTAACAGAAACTGTACCGTTTGTATCGCAGTCAGGGTGATGAAAATAACAAGTCCGTGGATATTTAGTTGATGAGTTTATTGCTTAAGTTCGTTCTATATTGACATATCTCTTAGTAACACTAGTGTGCATGCTATTAAATCAAATTTATTTTCCCTCTTAAGCTTCCAACAATTTAGTATAATAATTTGACCTTTGTGTCATCTATCATTATGTATTGGTACGTAGAAAAGTACCAGCCTCTGTGATTCTGTATACAGGTTAACTGTAATTAGAAATGTTAATACACAAGTTATAGTGAGACTTGAATTAAAAAAAAAAGTTCGATTATTGTTCATATTCTGATAAGTGTGCGTGTACGTTTCAAATAAATCTTACGCTTGTATTCTGTCAACAAGAGCGGCAGTATATTTAATGACGATGTATATAAAAACTAGAAGTTTACGCTGAATCAATTTTATTCAATGGAATTTAGCCTTGTATAAAACGTGCTGACAAGTACAATGTCAGTTATACTGCAAAACATTCATTACAATTTTGAAAAATCCCGTCAGAATTTAAAAAAAATATAGATTAGGAAATGGATTCGCCTTCTTAGTTTGGTATAATTATAATATACAGTTACGACGTTGCCGCATCCAAACCAGGTAGTTCCCGGTAGTAGGCTATAGTTAGCAGTAGAGTTGAATGTGCAGAGTAAACGAAGCAGCAAATCGCCTGGTTGAAGATGAGCGATATTTCAATCTCTGGTGACGTCTTAGAGGAACATAGCTTATGAGCTGTAATCATACCATAATCCTAACATTTTTTTTTCTGAATAATGACGTATTCATAACATCAAACCGACTAGTAATTCACAAACTTTTAGAATTAGATGTAATTTAGAAGCTCACTTTTGACCGTTTTTCACAGTATCTTAAGATTTGCAACTTTCTGGATGCTGCTAGTTTAGACTGTCTCTGTGATCTCATCAGCATGTTGGGTATTAGTGTCCAGAAAGGTGGCCTCGATAAACATGTACATGGTAATACTTCCAACTGGTTTCTGATTGGTGTAAAGGAAAGTTAGATTTTGTTTTATAATTTAGTCAACGTCTTTGATAGTGTATGAATTAAAGCAAGTTAATACAGTAAACTGGTTTTTATTCCATAACCCGTTAGGCTGCATCATACTTTCACACAGTGACACCGTAACTGTTTCATGTTTGTTTTGAATGTGAACCTCGATCTTTGTGTTATTATTTAAACTGAATCTTTATCAGTGTCTCGCCCTGCCTAATCAAATCTTCCTATCTACCAGTCAGTTGCCAGTGAAATCCCGTCGATCCTCCTATTATTGCGCAGGTAAAGTACCTGCGAATGAAATATTATATCACAGGATGTATGTATTCTCCCCAAAACTCGTGATACATAAGC
>NW_013665777.1:750372-767653 GCF_000517525.1 Limulus polyphemus | reverse complement strand
TGTGTGTGTGTGTGTGTGTGTGTATATATATATATATATATATTCACTGTTGCAGTGACTCTTTTTAAATGTTGTTTTATTAATATTATAAATGAGCCTGTAGTTTTAAATAAACATTATTTTCTCCTTCTTATATAACTGAGTAAATTTATATTTGATGCTATTGTAGTTTCAGTAGAACTTTTTGTTTAAACATTTCTTTAGAGTACCATGAATTAGAAATAACTGGAAAATGATCTCTTAATGGCTTTCAACGAGTTCTACTCTTAACTGACTTTGCTATATATCCGTCACTTTTAGTGGAGTCCACATTTTGCATCATATTAGTAATTTTGATTTTCCTATATACAGTATATAGGGGGAACCTCAACAGTAATTAGCGAGATTAATTGACATTCTGATGCTATTTTGTTCATATTTATGCATGACTTGTGTGTTATAGGGATCTTGCAACAAATTCGTGGGCTCACAAGCAATTTGGTGCATAAATATTTTTGACAAATGTCTTAAATTTTAGGATTAACGATTCATTAGGACACTTCTCTTCCAGTTGAAGTACGTGTACCGATTCAAGTAACCTTCAGGTGGATTCACTAAGTTGGTGTTATTGATTTGTGTTGTTTTTCTAACAGAAAGCCAACTAGTCAGGAAAGCACCACCATCTTACGCCGACGGAGTGTACATGTTAGCCGGGCAAGATAGACCCAGCCCTCGGGTGGTTAGTCAGGCCCTACTAAAAGGCGAAGACGGCATTCCATCGTACCGTAACCTCACCGCTTTGTTCGCCTTTTTCAGTAAGTGATTTAGAATCATCATAACGTGTCTTTAATATCAAAGTTTCATTAGTTGAGAGTGTATGCATTGCCTTAGTTTTATACTGACACATTATTATTACTTTGATAAATCTTACACTTCAAAACAAGTACGTCTATGCCACATTTAAAAGAGCGAATCGGATATTTGACGTTTCTCATGCACGCACTGATTGTCTAACGTTCAGCGAATCCGTATATTCAAATACGTCAGCATTATGTAATACTTTTCCTGTGTTTCACGTTTTGAAGAAAGTTATTAGTTTTTTGTTTTTATTTTATATACAATTCCAAGTTCAATCTGGTGTTTTTGTTATGGTAAAAACGGAGAAAAAACCTAATGTTTTTTTATTATTACTATTTAGTGAAACTCGTCTATGAATCCCACCAGTAGCGCCTTTATAGAGGATTTTGAAATACTTTGCTTAAGTGTACTATTTATTTTTCTGTTAATTTAAACTAATATTAACCGACACTGTTTACTTTGAACCCTAAACTATAATAAAAATAGCAACTTTCAGTTAGAATCATTTTTCCTCTTATTTATTTATTTAGGCCAAGTTGTTTCTTCAGAGATTTTGATGGCCAGCGAACCAGGCTGTCCCATCGAGTTGCATAAGATGGCGATAGCTAAATGTGATGAAATATTCGATAAGGATTGTAAAGGAGGAAAATCCATGCCTTTTCACAGGGCAGTGTATGATTCTAGAACCGGTCAGTCTCCGAACAACCCAAGAGAACAGGTAGGTCATCGTTCATAAGGGGTTTTGTCTCGTGCGAAAATGCCCCCAAAATAAAATTTACTCAAACCTAAACTACGGAATGTCATATACGGTTGAACCGAGATATATACTTTCTACAATCAATGAACAATTCTTATTTAAAAAAATACAACAATAATAATGATATTCTCAAGAAGTGTATACTTTCTACAATCAATGAACAATTCTTATTTAAAAAAAATACAACAACAATAATAATGATATTCTCAAGAAGAAAAAGGCCATCCTACGTACATTACTCTAAAATATGCAAAATCATTCTTCTGCAGCCCTGTCGGCAAGGTTATCATACAGAGGTAATATAAGAGCTAACTGACATGGAAAGTAAAAAATCTCGCTGTCAGTATAGATCGCATTAAAAGTTGCTAATTCACTAGAAATATGCATAAAATATTCAATGTCTCATCCGCTTAAGGAAAACTTGCAGTTCTGCCTACAAGCAAAAATAAGACCCGAGTCACAGAGTGCGTGCTAGTTTTTAATTGAAGTATAATTGTGTGAAAAGATGCCATAGAATATTTCTCTTCAGTGAGACAGCTTTAATTTTGTCGTTGAGCTATAGGAGTATGGTTCAAAGAAACGAAAGGCGTGCAGTAGATTGGAAATGCCATCAGTGCCATTGTAACGTGATATCCAGATGCTCCGAATTATTAAAAACGCCTAGCTACGAAATGATAAAAAATTAACTTTTTTTAAACTCAAAATAGGTAGTCCTCTGTTGGCTTGATATAGAGTAGACCTGGACATGTTTGAAGTTTGGATAACACCTATAAAAACGCAGTATTAGGACAAAGGTTCAAAATTACATTTCATTTGAATCTGTTTTTGTTTATTTGGGGGGGGGGGATCATAGTAACAACTGAAATGTTGCGTGTCAGAGTGGACAATATTTATTTTTTACTCTTTATTGTTCTTATTCCGTCACACAAGTTTTAATATAACACCTAAAACCGATACAGAAAGATTCGTAATAAACAACTTGTTAAGGGTGACCTAAATATATTAAGTACAGAGCTCCTGGATTCATTATTATATGATCCTGAGGGCTTTAATAGGAACCCCCCTACCTCTAAGGTCTAATCATCTTGTTAGAAAAACGAAGATAGTCTGTTAATGTCAGTGCATTTAAGTTTTCCTGATGTTTTACGGTTATTGAAGTAGGTTATCACGTGTTAGAAGATCCAATGTTATAAGAGCGCGGAAGATATAACAGTGTGGGATAATAATGAAAGGAATCGAACAAATAAAAGTTGATTATGTTCGTCAACTCTGGAACAGGCTTTGTTCCAATCAAAGTTTAAAAAAAAAAAAAAAAAAAAAAAAAAAGTTTAGTAATAACATTTTATTAAGTGATATACACACACTAGTCATTCTAGTGTCATGTCGGTTGTTCAACATGTTTTATAGCAATTGATTAGTATAAGGATAAAGAATTCGTGTTCGTACCACCATTAGCCAGTCTCTAAAGATAATTATATACTTGTATTGAAAAGATGAGGGGGGGGAGTGTTGTAAAAAATGTCATAATTTTATGTGATACTATGATTTAAGCTGGCACTGGTTTACGAGTTATGCAATCAAAAAAGGAATTGTTAAATCCTCTACTGCTAACCAGCTGGAATCTTTTCTTAGTTATAGTTTGCTTGATAGATAGCTTTTAAAAATTGGAGCAGACTATTAAAATAAATAAACAAGAAACTGATGCTACGATTATACCAATATCAGTTTATCTTTCAACTCAACCTGCTTATTAATGGATTGATGTATGGTAACGTATGTTTGAACTATTCCTTGTATACTTGACCATTACATTACATTAACATTCCGTTATAAAAAAAAATATATATATATATATATAACTTGTTAGCTGCTACACTTTAAATGTTCGCATACTTAATACTTTTAAAAACCACTGAATAACCTGGAAAGGTTAATCTTCAGGTTAGTAGGGACCACAGACTAGCGAGGTCTTACAAACAGTAAGACATTAGTAAGACTATATATATACTGGCAATTGGCGTTCAGTAAATCGACTTTTACGAACCAACAAAGCCAAGAAATATAATTGAATTCTAAATATTATAAAAACATTTATATAAAAGTAAGTTTGGTATTTAAAAACATCACGACTACTGGATATGAACTCCAGTAACAAACATAAATGATTGCACATTAAGCTGCGGAAAATAAAATTACCGAAAGTATTTGGTTACTGGCAGTTAAAGGACAACAACCGAGTAAATAAATATTGTTTTGTTAACCAGAATTGACTGTACTTTAAATATTTCGATAACTGTTTCGTGATTGTAATGTTTAGTTATGGATATTAATGCAGTTAATATTGCTAAACATGGAAGCTTCAGTTTCACGTGTTGTTATTTCCTTTGCATAAGATTGCTAAATGTACTTTATAATCTAAGGAAGAGGTTGTGTTTTATCCTGTGTTGTTAATGTAGATGTTTCTCGAAGTTTTGTTTATTGTTTAGTAGGAAGAAAGTCCGACGGGTTGAGATTGACGTAATTTTACTATATCTGTAACTTTCTCCAAAGTGTAGAAAATTGTTTAGCCACATAGAGAGTTAGGCCAGAGTGAGTTAAGTATGCCAGTTTTTTTTAAAGAGTAATCGATGCATGACTTAGTTTGCTCCTGTCAACTAGCTTGTCGCTTATTTTGTGGTGTGTGGAATAGTGAGCTGGTGTTTCGATGAAGTAATAGAGATGTGAAATTAGCAAGTAAGTGAAGTTAAGACCATCGGTGAACGTTGGTTAACAGTGAAACTTTAAGTAAAACGTTTATCATTACGCACAGTTTCACTTTTCTTTTATAGCAATTAATCCAAATGAAACCACCCAGACCCCTTGTGGATTAGGGGTACAATGTGACTTTGCACTGAAACAAACAAACAAATAATCCATCCAAAACTAAAAATCATTTCATCACAGTATTACATTTTAATAGTATGTGGATACACAATACTGTGTAATGTAAACAAGTCTCGACGCTTCCACATGTCCTTTTCAGTTTGTGTAACTAAGCAATCGTCAACCGTGTTTTATGTTCGGTACTTTTAAGAAATATGAAACGTGAGCAAATAAGTTATTTCGAATTACCTGCTGTCAATAGATGTAGGGTTATTTTACTTTAGTATCTGCGAGTATTTGGTAGTTACTAAATAAACGGTTTTGATAATACCCTGTAACATTCGCATTGCACGGATTACACTCAACTTTTTATATATTTTTTTATCCTTGTATAAGTAAATTTTATACAAAACTTATTATAAATAATGCTGCTATATTGGTAGAAGTTTATTACTCGCCTGTGCTATTCTAGTTTTATTTTCTGAAAAACTGATTTAAACTTTTAACACTTATACTGACGTGATGGTTTTATGAGAAAACAAAAAGTATGAAATAGAACGAATTAAAATGTTAAATTCCAACAAGTGATAAAGGGGATTTTGCAATAAAAAAACAACAAAAACAATACTATATATGAACGTTTAGATAATTGAAAAGCTTTTGTAAACATGATCATACATGTCAACAGAGATCATGTTAAGCTATCTTATAAGGCTTAGTGTTAACTTTTTAAACACACCTTGGCATTGTCATATTTAGGTTAAGACAACGGCGACTAAGGAGACTTTTGTGAAATATCAAACACGCCTGCGATAGTTTTATTGTCTTAATTTTAACATTTCTACAGTAATTCCTGTACACTGAATTCGAAAATATCCATTTTTCTCCATCACTTAGAGAGTTTTCACAAACAGTCATAACTTAATACATAGAAGACCACAACACGTACTTTTGAGACTAAAAGGCTTAGATTTCACAAAAAAGGTGGATGAATGAGGATGGATATCCTTTTGACATCAATGTTCTTCCCTTTTGGTAATAAACATAAAAAAAAAACTTGCATTATGGTGAACGAAATAATTTGATCTAAGTTTTTGTTTTTTCTCCCCAAATTGTAAAAAAAAAAACTTCTTACGTGATAGAGAAAAATGAATATTATTTTCGAAATCTGCGTAGATTAATTATGGAAAATCCGTTATTAAAACCAAAAGAACTTTTATAAAATATAAATTCGCAAGCCTGTGTTATTAGTAATCGGCACCCGTATAGGAGGTCTGTGGAGATTGAAGTAAGACCTACAAAAAAACTTCTCCTCCTCAAGCGCTAACTAGGGATTCCTCAAGCGCTATCTAGGGGTATTCATTGAGAATAATACACATTGAATAACAATCGATTTGCTTGAACAAACAAGCTGCGATTATTGTTATTCTGTGTCTCCCCCCCCCCCCATGAAAATTCAAATTACTGTAAAGGCTCTAAAACTTCAATAATTTGGTTAACATTTAACTTTTGTCAAATACGCCTTTTTAATAACCTTTAATAGCTCATCAGACTGAAAATCGGATTCGTGTATTGTTTTAATTTTATTTTTATCCCTGTTATTATAATAATGACGGAAAACATCGTGCTACATATGTGTGAAAATAAGGAGTTGATTTATTTCTTTTTTCCAGCTTTTTCAAGACAAACGAGCATACTTGCAGTATCTTGTGGTATAAACTTTTAGAAGCAATTTTACACTTAGTTTTACATTAATGCCACTGTTAATTAGTATAAATATTTCCTTTCAATCTTTAAACTCGTTTCAGATTTTACGGTACAAGTTCAGCAGTTGATTCCAACCTATCTCCTTCATGACTTACTATGTTTTATCATTTTCTGTAATTGATCAGACTTCATGGTCTTAATTGCTGGTCCCCCTGTGTAACAGTGGTAAGTCTTCGGAGTTATAACGCTAAAAATAGGGAGTTTGATTCCCCTCTGTGGACACCACGGCAGATAGCCCATTGTGGCACGCACGCACTCACACACTCACTCTCTCTCACTCACTCACTCACTCACACACGCACTCTCTCTCACACACGCACTCTCACACACGCACTCTCACTCACTCACTCTCACTCACACACACACACACACACACACACACACACACACACACACACACACACACAGATATTACCAACAATTACATCATTTTATTTTATTAATAAACAGAGACTTTAAATTTACTAATGGTTATTTATGCATGTGGTCCCTTCTAAATCTATCGTGTTCGGCTTTAAGTCTAGTTTCTTAAAAACATCATAGTCACATGTCAGTTTTTTTTTCTTTCTAGACATGACACTATTAATTCAAGTTTCGTAATAATATCTTGGTCACGATTCAATGTTGCAGATAAAATGTTTGATTAATTAGAACCTACGACAGACTTATTAACATTTTACCATTCACGAACCCGTGGGTACTGGTCTTTCATAACAAGAAACTACTGTATAGAGGGTGCTCACTGCGGGTGGGGCCAAATTACTCCTTGGCCTCTGGCGACTATCTTCCATATTAGTTATTTCTTCGTCTGATGTACGAGACTTGGAGAGGGAGGGAAATATAGAAAACCTGGTCTCGTTTCGTCTAGTAGAATATATTTGGGCTGTGGCTTAATGTGGATACAGTAGTTTTCTTGCTGTAACTTGTCATAAACCCAAATTACAATGGCTCACTGCACGTGATAAAACCAAAAAAGTAGGTGGGGAGGAGTAAATACATCCTAGTCTGTCCTCTCTCTCTCTCTCTCTGTGTACACATATAAAATCTGTATCTGATTTAGTCCTTTTGTTTAGTTTTCTTACCAACTTGTTTTGCTACATCATTCTGAGGGTCTTCAAAACCTTGACCTTGTACGTTTTGTTTCTTTATTTTTTCTTAGTAGCCTTTTTTGTCACATCACTCTGAGATCCTTCCAAATCTTTGTATTTGTCAGTCTTGTAAAACACTTTCTTTTCCTTTCACTTTGTATGTGTCCTTAAAATTTGATACATCTGGTTCGAAAGTTATGTATTTTTTTTAACCAGTATTTCAGTTCTAATTTCGACTTGCTTGTCTTCTAGCAGTCTATAATAATTTGTATATTACTTGTAAAATAACTTTGTCAAAAAGTATGGATTGCTGTCCTACATAAAAGTATACTTCAGATTTATGTAATGATCTCGGCCCTAATTCAAACTCGTGCAAAGCACGACTCTCTTACTCGTGTATAATTTGATGTGATTATTATATTTTAAGTGGAGATTCTATCCTAGATTGTCTGGAAATGATAAAATAATAACCTAAATGAAACTGTTACTGCATGTAACTTTTGTTGTTGACAATTAACAAAACTTTTTCTTCATTTAAATGATGAAAAAAAAAAGACTGCATGAGTGCATGTAAGGGGGTGTTATAAAATAAATCGCTTTTCCCCCGAAATAATGACGAACTTGGTAGGACCGCGAATATCATCACTCGTGAGAAAACGTCATTTCAACGTACTCTTGAGTGGTTGACTCTTCGAATTTCATTTTTTTTTCGAAAACTTTTGAATCATGGTGCTCTCTAGAAGTCAGGTTTGTGTTGCATGTTCTGCCTTCGGGATGGCTCAGAAACTAGTCGCTGACATGTTCCAAGAATTCAAGTCGGAGCTTTCGTTCAACAATGCACAGAAGAAATGTTGCAAACTTTGTCTGAATGCGAGAGACACAAACGTGAAACCTTGATTCGTGTTCTCACTGATGTGCTCACAGAGACAGCCACAAAAACAGACATGTCTGTTGCATTGCTGAAATATTTTGCAACTCGATTAAAACTCGTGCGTGAGAACAATGGTGGCCCGATCAAGGGATATTGATCCTTGGAATTACTTTTTTGATTGAATTAAAATCTTATTTTTACTTTGTTGTGCTCTCGGGGAAAAAAGTGTAATTTATTTCACAACACCCCTTAACAAGAGAAGAGCCCATAAATGACAAGCGACGAAATGCTTTCAAGTTAGAACAGACGATTGCTTTAGTAAATCCAACAACTTGTCACAACAACTTTGTCAGATTTGTATTTCTACTGAAACTTTAGTTGAAATATCGTAGCACCTGTTTCTGTTTAATTATTCAGACAAACAGTCAGTGCTATAATTTGGTTGTTGACGACATTAAGTATATTGTTTTTACTACACAAGTGAAACAAGATTGCAAAATACTTCGCTATTCGACTGATTAACGTACTTCTCAGATCTGTTTGGAGTGAAGGCTTGAATATCTTTTCCCACTATATCACCTTGGCAACCGTGACTTGTTACTTCTGTATGGTATACAGGGATGTATAAATTTTCTGTTACTCCCACATTATGTATTTCCGTGACGTTGTTTATGAAAATTATTCAACAGTTTGAACAGAAATATTATAATTCGAAATGTATTTCTTCTCGGAAGAAAACCGTGACAAATTTGTAATCCTGTCTGTTGCAGCGAGACCAACTAGTAAAGACGAGTTTAGGAACAAGTTGATCTCACGTGCAAGGATATATTTTCGGGAATATAATCGTCGTCCATTATTCGATGTACTTTTTGAAGTCTAGTTTTACCAGGTCCTTGGTTTTCCAGTGTCTCAAAGTATCTGTTTTCTGTAGTAATCATCTTTAAGTTCTTAAAGAGGTTTTTAGTAATGATTCTTTTAGGAAGTTACTTTATTACATGTTGTGCGTGACGAGGGTTGGAAGGTTTAGTTTTTAAAGTATTCTTAGCTTGTGTAGCAAGTATAGAAAAACTTTAGGTTTTTAAATTATAATCTTTGTGAATCTACATGGTTTCTCAAAATACTTATGGAGGAGAGACAACTGCTCGAGGCTACATACATTCTCTATTTGTTTTACGATTTACAATAACAGTTATTACAAATAGTTATTACGAACAATAATTTATGTACAAAAATTTTACAAACTTGCAAGCAATACAAAGTTTTTTGTTTTTTTTCTAGTCTGGAACCTTCTTGATATCTTGTGTAGGGTTCACGATGAACAAGTTAATTAAGAGTTGGTGTAGGTACAATTCGCTTAACGGGAAGCTAGCTTGCTTTGTCCTTCGTTATTCACCAGCCACACACGCCGAGTTTTCCACCGTGACGTTATGTAATGTTTTCGTAAAAATACTCGTCTCCTATGAGAATCCACTGAAGTTAAATGATTTGTAATGTTCTAACTTTATAAATGTTCCTGGTCAAATATTAGAAGTTTCCAGTTGATAAGTGTTATAACAATTAGTTATAGCTTCCGAAGTTTATGGCACATTGATTATAGCAAACTAGTAATAGATACTCTCTTCAGGCGCGTCGCGTTGTTTATATTTATAGGCGTGTGGAGGTTTTCTCGAAATTTCAGTTTTACGTAAGTGTATTGACGCTAACACAAGCGTTTACGTACACGCATATATTGTTAATTCTTACTCTCGAGAACCTTGTACAAGCTTGGAGAATAGGCGGGAGTTTCGCAATACATATTTAGCACTATAAGCTATGTATATTTCTAAATATAAATTTGATCTAAACAAACGTCGATAGTAAAATAAATATATATTAATAATTCCGTCACAAAGTAAAAACAAAACTTTTCCATACTATTCTTTTTCCTTATCACGTTTTCTTTAAACGTTTTGTCCCCTAGTGGCTCTGCGATAAGCTTGAATGCTAATAACACTAAAAAAAAAAAGTTTGATATCCGAGATGGGAATAGCGAAGATAGCCTGTTGTGTAGTTGGGGGCTTGAAAGACAATCTTGTACATTTCTGAATAGTCATCAAATGTACCTGTTTCTGTTAATTTACTTCTATTAATTTTTTAGCTGTGCGCATAGCAGGTATTGAACTCCGAATTTAAACATTATAATCCTCCACACACCCCTAAAAAAGCTTGCTGCTGAGCCATGGAGGGCTTTGTTTTGTTTTTTTGCCTGGAATAAACTTTTTTTTATTCGTTATCATATACAATAGTGTATATATTTTTTTATTTTCCTCATAATTGAATATTACTTAAGGTATCAGGTGGCTACAAGACACCTGTTATACAAAGTTCTCACCTGAAGCTTCCTTGTTATTTTCAAGATGTACTATGTGATAAGACATTTTAGGATTTTTAATTTCAGTCACACAAGTACAAGGTTAGATTAATTATTTATAAATTCATAGGTATGATATTTTCGCTGTAAACCGGTTGGAGAAGAGACTCACTTGGCAGAATATCAAAACATTTTAGTTGTTTTTATCGCTTTTGTTTATCATATAGCTCTAAACTCCGAGTATTTACATTATTCAAGTAATATTAGAATATTTCAAATCATTGTTTCGAGATTTAAACGCGTCCCGAAAACAGTTCATTGATTAAAAAATAATAGTTACTTTCTCGATTTTGGTTAAAAGTATGTTGAACCAGTTGATCAAAATATAAATGTGATTGTTATATTCTATCTTAGTCATTAAATATACGTTCCTAGAGGCGAACGTTTCGCTGATGATCCAAGGGCTAAAAAATCGCCACATATTAGAGTCCCTTGATTTAGTGTAAGGTTACGATGGAACAAGTAATTGGCGTGTTTGTACTGTGAATTTATTGTTTCCGTCCAGTTGACACAATCGCGCTCTGCACCATGGAGCTGTGAATGAGTTAAGAGTCAGTCCAATCCCACGTTTCGATCAGAGTAGCCCGAGAGTTGTTAATGAGTACTGGTGACCTAGCTGCTTTCCCAGTAGCCTAAGAGTTCAAACTGAAAAAGAGAGCAAAGATAGCCCATGTTGATTTTCTAGAATATTCAAAACAACCAATAAACTTTCAGCTTGTTTATATTACATTGTGTGCTTTATTTAGAGGTCGTGACGATACTTAATTTACGTTCTGAAAATTTAGAGAATAAATTTCATTTAAGTTCTGTAGTACAATGCAGGAAGAAGGAATAAACGCGTAATATGTTTGTCTACGAACTATTCTGAGTCAACGCAAACAAGTTAAATTATATTACCCTGAGTGTTTTACTCGGGCTTCACTGGCCTCGTACGATAGTTTTGGTAATCTTTTATTTTATTTTTCTGTACGCTTACTTGAAAGCTTCATTGCTTCTACATTACCCTGACACGTGTGACAATAATTATGGTTTAACCTCGTATATAAATAAACCGGCCTTCCTACTTAAGGAGATAAAGTCAATTTTTATTTACTTAACAAACACTAAAATGGGGATTAATCTTCAGTCTCGCTAATGGTTGGATCGCCAAAACATTTAATATTTGTGTTGAAAAAACACTTTTTGCATACGAGTCGTCACCTGTCGGAGTATATTTAGATTGCTTTGTCTTCGTTGTACCGTAGCTAATTATTTTACCTTGAATGAAAGACTAGAATAACAAATGCACCTATATTCATCATGTCTTGTGATTTAGTCTTTTGTAAGAATTGGAAAGCTTTCTCTGTGTTAGCGTTTGAGTAAGCCTTGGTCTATTTATTAAGAACATACGACCATAATAATGTACGAAACCATAAATAAAAATGTGCTATTGGGTTTGTGGCTCGGTCTCTCAAAAAGATGGAAAACTTGTATTAGACTATTCTATTATATATCATATTCTATTAACGATTTTATAAGAAGTGAGTGTCGCATGCTCGTCAAGTTGGAAAAATGTAACTTCTCTCTTGGAATATAATTTAAGGTACTTAAATATTCTCCTGTATTTGATACTAAAAGACCATGATTTAATTTGACTTCAAAGTTATTGTATTCGTAAGTTTTAATTTTTTTCAATTCAAATATCATTAAAAGATCTGAAAAGGTGACTACGTTACACAAAAACAAGTGCAACTTTCATTAAAAAAAAAGACAAACCTCGTATAGAAGTATTTACAGTGTTACTGAATGTTACTTTTCGAAAGCTTAGTCAAACTTTATCTGTGGAAGATAGTTTTGTGTGCATATAAACACTGCTTCCTCGAACCTTGCAGATGAACCTGATGACCAGTTGGATCGACGGAAGCTTTGTGTACAGCACAAGCGAGGCTTGGGTCAACTCTATGAGGTCTTTTCAAAACGGAACCTTCCGTGTGGACAAGAAAGGAACATTTCCTCCGAAAAACAAAGAAAGAGTCCCCTTAATTAACTCTCCGCCTGCCCACTATCTTGGAATGTTAAACCTAGAAAGAATGTTCTGTAAGTTACTAAGAAAATTATGTATAGCTTCTTACTGTTAAAATAACTTTAGGGGCTATTTAGAAAATATTTGTGTACAAATAATTAATTACTTAAAATATGAAATTTTAAGTTAGTGTCACCGCTTTGGTTTAAACAAACGAGTTCTAAGTCCTCATTTCTTTAGTGCTAGGGGATCCACGCACCAATCAAAATCCAGCACTCTTGGCCTTCGGAATCCTCTTCTTCCGTTATCATAATGCTGTCGCATTGCAAATACAAAACGAACATCCTGACTGGTCAGATGAAGAGATCTTCCAACGGGCACGAAGATGGGTTATAGCAAGCCTTCAGGTAAGTGTTATATGTATATATAATGTGTGTGTGTGAAACCGATTTACGCAAGACTAGGGTATAAACTTCACTTGTATAAGAGAACAAAAGTTCTTAAATATTTAATTGCGCTTTTGTATTTAAAAAAAAATACCAAACATGTTAGTATTTTATGCGTATTTGTAACGGTAAAATAAATTAAAGCTGATTGTTTTGAACAAGAATAAATAATTAATTCAAATAAAGATAATTTCCAATGTTATTAATATAAATGAGAATTGACAAAGTACTAATACTTGTAAGGTTCTGACTAGGAATCAAAGGAGTATTAAATGGACTAAGGTTCTGACTAGGAATCAAAGGAGTATTAAATGGGCTAAGGTTCTGACTGGGAATCAAAGGAGTATTAAATGGACTAAGGTTCTGACTGGGAATCAAAGGAGTATTAAATGGGTTCTTTTTTTGCATTCTATTAAACTAGTTACAGAAGGAATAAAAAAAAAACGGATGTTATTTGTTAACAATGTTTATCCTGCAGACTGAGCAAAAACTTCAAACTGATAAACAGAAACTATGGATTATCAAACTTCTTTACAGGTTTTGTTACACAGTGTTTTGTCATTAATGCATTTAATTACACAGTAACTTTGGCCATTAATCTTTTCAATGCTCACATCTGTTGGAGTACTTTAATAGAATTCGTAGAACTTTTGTAAGTTAATTATGGCAACCTTTACTCTATTTTTGTACGAACTACTGACGTTTTTTGTTAGGCTTAAAGTTAAATTTAATAGTGAGAATTAGAAGACTACCAAAAAGAAGAAAAAAGTTCACATAGTAAAATCTAGGTGTGGCCACAAAATGATTGTTTATGTATGTGTGAACAGGCAGAAACTACTTAAAACGAACTGGTACGTAGAATGAAAATCGTACTCTGCATATAATGCACAAAAAGTAACTTTGTTTAACGACTTCCTTCTTTCGCAGATTTCTGAAATATCACGAGACTAATTTACTGAAAATGTAGATCGTTACAAGGATTAAATTTACACGGGGTGTTTCTGCGTAACACAATTACTTACCAATAATGGGTGATTCATACTTTAACTAGGACAGAAGTGGGGGACAGAAAGTTGTAAAAAGAACATGTATATTTTTACATTTAGCAAACATCAATAACGGGTCTTGATTATCAAGTATAAAAAATTTTCCCATGTTCCTCGAAAAGCTAACTTAAAAGGTTCACTGTTGTCTAATGTGTAGACGGGAGTACGTGTAAAATCGTTTCAGTTTTCAATAGAAAAGAAATGAACCAAATTACAGGTTATGCTCCAAATTTTTGAGGTCTATGGATTTTGTAAGCTTTATATCCAGCGCAATAAGAAAAAAAAAAGCTCTAAAGTAGACAATTAATTAAAGCACTTCACTATGCTGTTTATGGCTGTAATACGGCTGGTACTGAATTGTTGGCAAACTGCACACGAGATGTCCGTTTTACTTTGTACTTACGTTACCTATTTGTAGGCGTGTATACCGAGTTGAGAAGCTGTATTAGTGTTAAACGCAGCCTCTGCGAATTATCCTAAATCATTAAGGTTAAGTGTGCATGTTATTCGTACATGCTCCTTGATGTAGTGTTTGTTCAAGAATGTGGGCCATAAACGAAACAATCGTCTTTCTACAACTTCAGTGAAATAACGATTAAATATAATTCATTGTATATATTATGGTGTAGCTTTACCATATGGTCGAGTTCTGCTTGACTCGTTTTTATAGTATCAGAATGTTATTGCGGATACATTACGTAATGCACTCGCTGTTCCAACAACTCCTTTATAAAAAGAAAAAAAAGTTGGATATAAACTCAAAGCTACAATCAAGACAACCTATAGATTTGAACATGTTAAGAGTTTAGACGAACTTAAGGAACATTATTGATATGATGGTAAGTTTATTTGTTGAAATCGTGCTGTTTTCTGCTTTTCCAGCTTCCTACTTTAATCTTCTTTTTTTAACTTACCCATAGTAATAATTGAACAGTCTTTATTTTTTATATGCTTAATCCTGATTGAACGATAATTAGACGTTAAAAAAATAATAAAAATCGAGTCCCAAACAATTTGTGACGTCCAACTGATACTAAAAGTTTCTCATCCTATTTCTGCTGTTTGTTTTCACTCCACTTGTTAACCTGTCACATATCAAAAATGTTCAATATAACTATAGTGCCGAAGGCAGACTTAACTAAAATTATCTAAGGCGTCGCCTCAATCTGTAATTTCTACAAGAACAGCTTTACGTGGGTACTAATGTGATGACAGTGTAATTCTATGGTTTGAATGTTCTTTTTTTTCATATGTTCGATTACAATATGATGCGAGTAATTATTCCTACTGAATTTTTTGTTCTAAATAAGTTTAACTCTTTCTCAATTTGATTGTAAATAAATAAAAACATCTATGTAAACCAACTGTATGATGTACCCCTGAAAATACGTAATAATCTACTCTCATATATGCTATAGAATCACCCTAATTTAAGATTTACATTTACACAATATAAAATTCTCTCTATGATCTAAAGTTGTATAATTTCTTCTTGATTGTATATTATACAGTTACTCTCATGATTTACATCTCTTCTAAGCTGCAGAGTTAAGTACAAATCTGGCTTTCGTTAAACTGTAACATTACGTAAAAAAAGAATCCCACATCTGATTTGGGCTATGAGTTGTATAAATAAAAATCCAGCTCGCCAGCGGCATGTTTGCAAGTTTCTGTTGCGCAAATCTTTTTTTTTCGTCACTTGAATTGAATTTTTTGAAATTCCATTGGGTAAATCTAAAGTGAAACGAATAATTTCGGCTTGGGCCATCTTTAAGTCGCTGAGGAATATAAACCGTTATCGTCATTAAAAAGAGGTTAAACGATACTTTACTGATAAGAAACGTCACGAATAATTTCACAGATCTTCTGCTCCAATTACCAAAATAATGAATTTAACGAAATGCTTCTATCTAAAAATATTTCTCAAATCTCGTAGGGTATTCACTAGCTTATTTGTATATATCATATCCAGAGCACAAAATAGGCTGAAAAAAAATACATTTAGGTATATTAGATTCACCCTACATGTTCTCTTTTCTGTTATTTATATAAAGTTTTTATATATTTTGTCGTTTAAATACCTCTTCACATTAAATAAAAGCGTTACCTTGGTTCTAAACTGGTGGTTATTAGAAACTTGTTTAGTTACCTTGGCTCTAAACTGGTGGTTATTAGAAACTTGTTTAGTTACCTTGGCTCTAAACTGGTGGTTATTAGAAACTTGTTTAGTTACCTTGGCTCCAAACTGGTGGTTATCAGAAACTTGTTTAGTTACCTTGGCTCCAAACTGGTGGTTATCAGAAACTTGTTTAGTTACCTTGGCTCCAAACTGGTGGTTATCAGAAACTTGTTTAGTTACCTTGGCTCCAAACTGGTGGTTATCAGAAACTTGTTTAGTTACCTTGGCTCCAAACTGGTGGTTATCAGAAACTTGTTTAGTTACCTTGGCTCCAAACTGGTGTTTATCAGAAACTTGTTTAGTTACCTTGGCTCCAAACTGGTGTTTATCAGAAACTTGTTTAACTTCTCTTGCAAAAGAGTCGGTCTTTTTTTTTTTTCTTATTTAATTCAATTAATTGTTTAGGCTGGAGAATGCACTCCACCCAAATCCAGTGGCCAATTTTAGGGGTGTTTCAAAGAAATTACCACTCTATATAATAATGTAAGAAGGGTTATCGCTCGAATATGCATGCGTTTAGTTCAACTCGCCATACCCAATCCTTATAACAGGTTTTATATTAAAACAAACCGTTTGGCTCAGTATCTTTGGTAGTTACACCCACACCAAGTAACCCTAGGTAGATAGTTGAAAATACTCGTTCATTAAACCTAAATCATTAATAGAGAACTTGTATGTTGAATAAACTGTCATGCAGCTAATAACTTGTTTATTTTTATTGAGTCCACCCCTTGATTGTGTACATCACAAGGTAATCAGTCATCCTACACACAGACCTAACAATATGACCACAATCTACATACTCATTTACAACCTAGAAGAAAACTTTGATAGAATTCGTTCATAGTCTAATTCAATAGGGGAAGCACGTTTGTGTGGCTTCAGTCAGCCTCTAAGTTGCACACAGCCGTAAAGGACACTGTTATTATAGTTAACCTGTCTAAAAATTATACTATTCGATCATCATATAAATTAAGGCGTAATGAATTATTTAATTCAGTTTAACGTTTAGATTT
>NW_013665777.1:735442-749304 GCF_000517525.1 Limulus polyphemus | reverse complement strand
AGGTAAGTAGAATTATTAATTATAGTTAGTTAGTTAGTTAGTTAGTGTATAATATATATACATATATGTGTGTGTGTGTGTGTGTGTAGTATATATGTGTGTGTGTGTGTGTGTATATATATATATATATATATATATATATATATATATATATATATAATATTATAATAATAATAATAATAACCCATAATTCAAATTTTCAGACATAAAGTAAACAAGAAAATTTTTTTCTAAAATTAGTCTGTAATAATTTGGTTCATGGTTATTCAGCACCAAAAAAGTTCATCACGGTTCTAATGCGTTCACTAATTCTAAATTATTACTTTCTATGTTCCTGTCTGCATCGTCAGATTTAATATGCTTCGTCAGGGTTTTGAAGTACTCACCGACTCCAAATTATTACCTTTTTTTGCCCTTGTCTGTATCATCAAGTTTATTATTCTTACAGTCAGGAATTTGGAGTGCTCACTGACACTTAGGCCTTTCTACACCCCTATCTTTTATAAACTAACCTCACCATCATGTTTGCATGGCATTCAGTTGTTGATGATTTTCTGAATATACATACATTGTTTTTCTGCTATATTAAACAAAACTTTAGTTTTGTAGCCTAAACATAACGAAGAAACAAAAGTACAAAATGTGTTTATTACATGTTTTGCACATTGTGAATAACATATGCATGCTTATTATTCCAGTTATATACTGTAAAACTGAATTTACATTCACTTTGGCTCCTAATTCACTTAAGAATCATCACTTATGTAACGTGGTTGATTAAGAGCCAAGTTGAATGCAAATTCTGTTTTACAGCAAATGAATAAAATGATGCAATGTGTATCTATTTTTATAGATATTTCATTGCGTAGCTTTATGCTTAACTTCAAGCAAAATAAGGATTTTAAATTTTCAAAGTAAAGGGATTTCATGGTTCACGCTACGTCCATTTGCAGTATTAGAAATAACAAATCAGCACAACTTGAAGATTAGTATGGTACTAGTGTTAATAAACTAGCTGGAGTTATGTAAATTCATGATTAAGTTGCTTCCCTTATATGTAAACATTAAAAAAAAAACAAAAAAAAACTGGGAAACGCAAAATGTGAAACCGCAACTTTGCAAGTATCTCAGCGTGGACCCAACAAACCTTCATGCCAAATTTGGCGAATATCTATTAACATGGGACGAAGTAGTGATACAAAAACGCCCATAAAACCCGTAAAATGCAAAACCGAAAATGTGTATGTGCCCCGCATGGAGCTAATGAACCTTCATGTCAATTCTGGGGAAGATCCATCCACGCCCTGCGAAATATAACTGGCCCAAGAATAGCGAATTTCTGTGTAATTGAATCAATTCCTTGAAATTTTGAGTCAAATTACACTATCGCAGTGTCTAAAGTACCATCTGTAAGGTTTTGTTACCTTTTATCTTTGTGTTTTAGATAACTTATAAGAGATGTTTTTTACTACAGTTGCACGCTCCTGTCCAGTCTTTGGTACAGTCCCCCCCCCAATTTTTCCCACTAAAGTGATTGCATCTTTATTGACTTCTTTAAACAGGTGTCAGTAGTTAATTAGCGTCTGTGATGCACTTTGCAGATGGCGTGTGTCTCGTAAGGACTGCGTCTTTGCAAAGCAAAAGGTTAGAAGATCACGAACTCTAATTTTTCCAGTTTTTTTCCCTCAAATTAATTGCTTCGTGACCATTATCTCCCATTTATTTTCAAGAATGATTTTACTCAAAACTCTCATGATGCCTACATAATGTATTTTTACATCCTTTAAAAAAAATGAGTCTTAATTGTTCGCTTCACTTTTTTTTTCTACATAGATCAGGTGCTTCTAGTCAGAGTGAAAGCTATTTTCACCAAGAATAAAAGAACTTATCCCTGAAAATTTGCTTGCTTCATTATCTCGCGCTCCAGGTCCTTGTCCATTTTTTTATGTTGTCTCTACTGGTCACAGACCACGCATATGGGAATTTTCACGAACGGAAAACCCATGATTTATTATTGTACACGTCAAGACTTTCCTGTGTTCATCCTTGTGGACCATAATGGATGATATGCAGGTTGTCTCTCGTTGCTGAAGAATCAACATGGTCCCCAGTGTATACTGTTCACTCTTTGAGAATAGCGTAACTAAGACAGGTTTACATTAGAACAACTACTTGATTATGTGCAGAATTCGCGATTTATGATAAATATGTTAATGTTGGGTCTTCAATATCTCATGCGTAGGACGTTTATGAACAAGGATTGTATCATCAGATATTTGTTGGCGTGTAAGAATCAAGGTTAGGTTTATTCCTGTTTCAACTTTATCGTAGTTTGACGGGCTTGGGCTAGATATGTGTGTGTATGTGTATGTGTCACACATTTGTATCAAAGCATCTCATGTGTTTATCATCTTTTGTTACGACTGGTTTACTAAATATGTGGACAGTTTTTGTCTCAAGCTTTTCTGTTATTTTTCTTGATTCTTCACAAGCGATGCTTAATTCATCTTGGCGGTGTTTATACATATGTTATTCTTTTGTGTGAAGTATAGTAATACTAGCACTCAGTATAGCATTATCAGTGGTAACGGAATTGGTTTTAAAACAACATGATTTAGGTTTGGACTATTTAATAATATGTCTGTTTGGAGTTATTCGAGGACTATCTGCGCAAGCCATCCCTAATTGTGAAGTGGTAGATTAGAGAGAAGGCAGTTAGCCAACACCACCCTCCAACAACTCTTGGTCTGTTCTTTGCCAACAAATATTGGGATTTACCGTCACATTATAACATCCCCACGGCTGAAAGGGGCGAGGATGTTCGGTGATGGGGTTTGATCCCGCAGATTACGAGTCGAGCGCCATTATCGGCAGTCTATGTTTAATCTATATAAATATAATCGTACTGTGTGTATGTCCATGTATCTATTTCGCAGGGTGTGGATGAATCTTCATCAAATTTGGTATGGAGGTTCCATGGGCAGATGCATACAAATTTTCAGTCTTGGGTTTTCCGGTTTTTTATGTGCATTTTTTGCAGTTTTTACCACTTCTTCGTCCCCATGTTCATGGGTCTTCACCAAATTGTGGATGAAAGTTTGTTGGGTCCATGGTGAGATACATGCAAACTTGCGGTTTCACATTTTGTGTTTTGCAGTTTTTGTGGGCATTTCATCTTTTTTACAATTAGACATAAGGGAAGCAACTCCAGCTAATAGTAAATAAACATTCAATTACACAGATTTTGTGTAATCGCAGGATAATAATGTTATATATTGTTTTACAAGAACGTAACTCGAACATGTAAAATTAAATCCAGAGCTATGCATAAATCAGCAGATCACAACTTAACACCAGAACTGTAGCTTTAAGTACACGTCTAGTCAAAACTTACAAGAATGAAGAATAGGCGAGCACGCTCATATTTAAAACGGCAATTCAAAAGTTAAAGGAAACTAAAGATTCTTTTTGAATTTCATTAAATAAAACGTTAATATTTTCTTACAGTCCTGTATTCATATCTATAAATCAGAAGTTAAACAAATGTAAGCAAAATGACGGTTAATCCAAGAAATGATATTTTGGTTATCGAAGATGATCATTAAATTTTGAACTTCTTACGCATATTTAACTTAACATTCGTATTTAATCTATAATAATGAGCTTGGTTTAAGTATTTGAATGACGATCGACAATTGGCTGAAGAGGTGAATGAAAAACTTCACGATAATTAGTCTTCTTCAAACTAATTACACTTCAAACCCATTTGGGCTCTAATTGGTTCAGTCTAGAGAGATCATCCTCCAACGGGTTAGTGTCCAGTCCCCGGACTGGACAGAGTGCAGCTAGTCCATTGTTTAACGTCGCACTGAAAGGAAATAACTCGAGGACGTCATTGTACTGGTTTCGGTTGTAAAGTTGTAGTACCAAACTTAAACACCGTACTACAAGTAGTGCCTCGTAACATGAAACGTACAAATGGTTTTGGAAAGTGTATACTCGAAAGTCGCTCAAATTCATTTTCTTATTTAAATTAAATTTAGAAAAATGACCTGCTAGCGACTCATCACGCCAGTCAGTTAGATTAGTTGGGTGAGTTACTGGATGCTCTCATATTTACAATAGGCGTTATAGAACTGTAAGACTCCAGTACTGTCTTCAAACATGATAAAACTGTTAAAGCGAACCAAACATACAACTAATTCTTAAAAGGAGATTTTTCTTCTTGTCCTCTCACGCTTATAAGTAGGACATGATAATTCAATCTAAACTGTGTTTTAAACGTCTTATGATATTCTTGTGTTCCCCAGCATTATCGTCAGCTTCAGTTGGATAACGAAGGGGAAGATTATTATTATTTTTAGAATGTAAAATAATATTTTATGCGACAAGATGTTAGGTAAAAGATTGGCAACTCATTCTACAAAATAACGAGAGAGAGTGATATAGGTTTAGTTCTGTTATGTACATTGTTTATTATACGTTAATTATACATATTTCTTTTGTTCGATAATGAACCTATACAAATGATCTACAAATACAGATTTGCTCGCACTAGAAAACTCCTTCGAACTTGTGAATAAGAAAACAGAAAATATGCACCGAGTTTTAAATATACAACGTTTGGCATTATTTTATTTATTAAAAGAAATATTATTTTGTTAAAATTACTCTGAACTTGGCAGTTGTAAATGAATGGCTAATATGTAGAACTGTTGTTGAGGAGAGGGCGTGCTGTTCCAGTTTTGGCTCCAACTGACTACTCAGTTTGAAACTGAAATAGCTTGCTATATTTTACTTTCTTGTTGTAAGGTAATTATTTATTGTAGGTACAACGAGTCACGTTTACTATCACAACTTTAATGGTAACTTTTAGACGTAATGTTGAAAGAATGAAGTTTGAACACAAGATTAACATAAAAATAGTAAAACCACAACCCAAAATGTATGTCCTCACTTCTCAAGAATAAGCGACCTAACTCTACGGGAATCGAGAAATTTTCTTAATTCCTTTCCATTTTACCAGTCCAACCTCATTTCGTGGCATAAAATTAGGCAACAAGCCGCACAAGATGTAATTTTAAATCATGGTTTTTATACGCGCGAAAAACGCAGGTACTAAATAAGAGCTTTATTTGGTCTGGTTGAATGTTTTCAATAACTCCGTGTTCACTGCTTCATCATAAATATATAATTGTTTCTGACTGTCTAATTTCTGATATGACGTGTGTGAGATTACTATGAAAAGTTCTTATAGAGAGAAGCATTTAGATGTAGCATCACTACATTAATCATTTAACAGCAAACTTCATTTAATAGAAATAATATGTGCCTCTAGTATAGAGAACTGTATTATAACTCAAAATTAAGCTTTTTGAAACCGTAAAATGCTAACAGTTTAAAAGATTGTTTAATACTAAACCCGTAGATCTCCTCTCCTAAAACGACGTTCATATAATTGTTACGAAATATTATTTTTCTTCATTTGATTTTTTTTTTATTTCATCTAGCCTTACCTTTATTATCGATACGCCAGACTTTAACTTCACAGACGTCGGAACACGACTTGGTGCCCTTCTTCTCAGTCCTGAACCCACATACTCAAAAGTCTGAATTTAAACATTAACTTTCTTGTAATTCCTACGACAATTACATTCAATTAAACGAATTTATATATATTTACTTTTAGAAATTAAGTATATTAAATAATTATTAAATTAGATATTCAACAAAGTTTGTTAAGCGCAAAATTACGCAATGGGGTATCTGTGCTGTGTCCACCGCAAGGATCGAATCCTAAATTTTAGCGTTATAAGCCCTTAAGTTGACCACTGATGACGGATTTTTTTCCCTTTGTGGATGTGGAATTCAGGGGAGCCACCTAAATGTTATCTACACAAGAATTGTCAAGGATTCTAATATTCTTTAATGACTGTCTTGTTCGATCTAACTTTCTACCTACATACTAATTCTATAGATTTTTTTTTAAATTAACTGATACAAATGATGTTTCAAACTTAATTCTGCGGTTAGTTGCTTTTGTATTTAATATCGCAACATTAATTCGTATATTTTGAAATGTAAATACTAAAGATTTATTAGTTTCTTGAGAGTTGCTAATTTTGTCACCGGTTACTTTCGGGAAGTTTTATACAAGCTTAGTACATTTGCTGTCAGGTGTTCTACAAGATTTGTTTTCCCAAATCGGTGCTGAATACTCTTGAAACCATGTATTCAATTGGCAGGAATCGATAAGAATATTTAAATTTATTCTGAGTAGAACATTTCATCAACACTTGCACACTGTTTTTAGATGTAGAATTAAGATGTGATGTTTGGATTATTTGTACATAACTATTTATAATTTCAAATAAAATACATTGAAGCAGTTAACGTTCAAGTAATTGTATACATACAACGGTTTTGGTATTAATTCTCACTTATTTGGTTAAAGATTTATGGTTGTAAAATTGCTTCTGGCACTAAAAAAAAAAAAAACGTGTGTGAAAGAGAAAATAAACATGCACACCAAGTTTTAAACATACTAACTGATCTGTTCCATTTCTAGCTTTCTTTCTATTATTTATTTTTTTTATTCTTTAGTTACAGCCGTGACCCAATTATTAAGAATTTTGCGTAATCCTGTAACAGTATTAGGCGTAGAGGCCAGTACGCTAAAAAAAATACTAGATTTTGCGCAATTTTGCGGCTTATTTATAATATTTCTGGTATACAACAACACGCCTCTTTAACCTATTAGTCATAATTAATTGGCATAATGTCGAAGAAGAATGTTCAGAGGAAACTAAACTGTGACTTGAACTAGCTTACCGTATAAAATATAACTAATTTTAATACGACTTTTTACTGTCGTATGTCATGCCATGGTTGGAGGCTCTTCCAAATCAAAACTTCGGAATGGAAATCTGTAGTATCGGGGTGATAAACCGCAGTTAAAAAAAAATAGACAAAATGCAATACGAAAAATATATTCTTAAACTTATAAATAGCATTCCTCTGTAAAGTATATGTTGATCACAGACCTATATAATGTACTGATGTCTCTGCTGTCGCTTCCCATTTTCACCCAGCACTACCTATATAACAAGACAACTGTACGTTTCACAAATACACCATTTATTAAGACCATGGTTTTGCCAGTAAAGTCATCAGCGGGTTGTGAAACGTACAATTATGAAGGTATTTTAATTTATTTTAAATGTAATGTATATTTAATATTCATTTTAACTGCTGACTTCAACATAATGTTTATTTTGTAATGGCTTCTGTGGAGAAACATTTTAGGCACGTACTGTAGGGGAAATAAATGAATATTAATATTTGAGTACTTTTAGCAACCTCAGCTGAATCACGTGCTACGTAAACTTCATCTACAAATAAAATAGAGAATCTGATGGACGGCTTCAGTTATTGTGGTGAATAAAACCGCTTGAGGTACAAATGACATCAACATCCAGAACTGTATATTTTCAAAACCATTTTATTTAGAAAGTAAGTGGCAACTTATACAACGGTAACTTACATTATTCATCCGTGCTTAGTTTGTAGATGCTGGTGATACATTAGTAACAGTGTTCTAGTATCTGCAAAGGGAAGGTGCTGTTCAGAAGTATGAACGTTTCTTGTCAGTTGGTAACAGCGAAATATTGTCAGCAGATTTCTTGATACTTAATGTGTATTAGTCATGAGTGTATACACTAGAGAAAAATCCTAGTTTACCAAACTTAGCTTTAGAGATACTCCCTGATGTTCGGTGTTTGAAACTCCCTAGAGGAATCGGGTGAGAAAGTTAAACAGAAAAAAACAAAACGCCGATGAGAAACATTAAATAACTGGATTAGCTTCATATACTATTACACTAGATCTTTACTGCCTCTTACCTTTTAAGCTAAACATGATATAAACATCCAACGTTACCTGATATATTCAGAGAGTTGTGTGACGTGTATAGAAACACATATGCTAAATGAATTAACTTGGTATTCATTACTAAAAGTAATCAATGTTTTAGACACATACTAAGTAACTCATTCTCTGTTATTTTAATTACATATTTTAATGTTACTGTGTAGTTTTGTAGACGAAGTCTTTTATCACTAAGCGCTATGGTGCTTAATATGTAGGGATAGGCCGGGAAAAACATGGCTGACGTATATCGTGTATTGCTCATCATAGTCTCAAATATCTCTTGTAGCAGCCTTAGAGACTTTTATGAACACCCAACTTAGGTTTTCAAAAGCTATGAAGACTTAAAAAAAAAAAAAGTCTGTAAAGTAGAGAACTGGTAAATAGTGTAACCGCCAAATGTTCTGTTGATTATTCTGGTTCTGGGGTCAGAAGGGTTAGCCCACTATTGCTTGAAGTTGTTGCGAGGTCTTGCACACCAAAAAGTTGTATTTTAACTTTGGGAGTGCAGGAGCAGTATAGCCTTTCACTAACACACATGATGTCCATCAAGACAACTCATCACACCATGCTAAAACTGCTGCCTTCATAGCGACTGTCTTTCGTTATAAAATATTCATAGGTATTGTTTATTAAATAGAGGGAAACAAATAATAAAAAAATTGATGTAGGGATGGAAGTGCTAAAAATTACAGAAACGAGGTATGGATGAATTCCCAAAACCTTACAGAAATCCCTACTTAAGTAGCTACTCAGTCAATGTTACAAGCTTATAGGAATTATCCATTGTAAGACTTTATAGTATTATTCAGTTTAAATACTTTTATTCAAACCTGAATTCACGCAAATGAAAATAATTCAACATTTAGTTGCAGATAAAAGTGTTTCTTGGAAATATTGGGTTATTTATGTAGGGATTTTTATATAGCTTGATGTATTCCTTCCTTCCTTGTTTCTGCAGTTTTTGGCACTGCCATCCCTACATCATACTTATTTTTCTTCCAAATTATTTTATTACTTGTATATAATGTTTTTCTATGGATTTCTTTATTGACACGATTGAGAATAGACCTTCTTTTTTGGTATGTGTATGTATACTGTTTTTATGGGAAAGGACTTTCAAAACTGGATTGAACGAATCCATTAAAATATTCATTCACAGTAAAGCAAATTTAGTTTGCCATTTTTAACGAAATACTAACTAACAAGTTTGTAGGATGATAATAAAATCTTAATGAATAAAACCTAATATTTAGGAGGAAACTTGATATTATTGATTAAACTGAATGTTATATGAACGATTTACGAGAGAGAAGCGTACGTGGCCTTTGGCAGATAAACAGTTTTGTATTCTGTGATCCTATACATTGTACTCTTTGTAGCAATCCGAAATTTAGTTTACCTACGCTTGCCAACCATTAAAACTCTGTTTTTAGTTTCCTGTCGTCTCTTTGTATGAAATCCTCTTTTATAGGTATTCTAAAACTATTCTCTCATCTTGTAGCGTTTATTTAGTTCACTTAAAACAGTCTTAAATGTTTTATGTTACTATTAACCTATAAATCATGAGCTTAGAAGAGAAGCTTACCCATTAGTTTCGTGATAAATTACACACTATTTTTTTTTCATTTAAAAACTGCGTACAACTACATAGTTCTTTTAAATTAATAAATCTTAACAAAACTGACTCTCTCTCTCTTTCTAACCGTCATATTAATAGACCTTACAACTCTGATTTCTATTGCCCTGTAAATAATTCCATTAAAACAAAAAACACACTATTACTGTGCGCTGTTTTATAGGTTAACCTGAACACTGTCCCCGCAGCCATATCTTGTTAATATAACTGACTAAAATAAAGAAAAAAAAAAGCACGTATTTCTTGTATTACATAGAAGAATGAATTATCTAAAACTGTTAAAGTAGGAGAAAGTAACACAGGTGTTTCACGTTAAATTTTGTTTGTAATAAAAAATGTTGAACTATGCAAAGTTATATAATAACGTAAGTACAGTAGAACTGTAAATTATCAGATATTCCTCTTAAAGTCCAACAAATTGCGGTTTTGTAGGGAAATTCATATTTTATAAAAATATTGCCTTACAAAATTAAAGAATTTAAAACTTGTATATATATATATATATATATATATATATATATATATATATATATGTATATATATGTATATATATATGTATATATATATACTCTTAAAATATGGATTATTATCTATGATTTTATGTTATACTAATTGGTATAACTTAAACAAATAGTACTTTAATTAAAATTTTAATGTAAGTCACTAAAACTTCGTGACATGCGCAGTAGAGGATAGCCAGGGTGAGAGGGTTAAACAGTTTTAGATAATTCGTTTTTCTATAAAATACAAGAAATGTTATTTTTCCTTATTTTAGTCAGCTATATTAATATAAGGAGATATTGCTGCGGAGGACAATTTCCCTATGGGGGGGCAGTTGTCCTACAACCGTTTTGATAAAACCGATACATCTCCGGCTTCCACTATTCCGTAAACTATACAAGGAATATTAAGTTGCTTAACATCGTGAACACAGTACCTTGTTAATTATAAAACCAGTATTTATTTTGAACATAAATATAGTTTAAAAAGCATGTATACACATTTTGGTTGCATAGACTATCTTATAATTTCACAACGTTTCAAATAATTTCTCTTGCTTCCTGAGGGTGTTCGAACTACACTGGTGTAATTTCTGCTAAGTTTCACGAACCAGCAGGACCCAACAGTTAACTAATTCCCAGTGAACCAGATATGATCTGTTATACCAGAGTGAACACTATATTTACTTGTCATCGTATGTTTTGATGTTAAGCTGATGCCGGTTGAAATTCCGCTTTCTCAATTTTGACAGGCGTATTAATCGTTTCCTTTCACGATCACAGCAAATGAAACACTTGGCCGCGTGCAAGTCTGGAGCAGAAGTATTTGATAGTCTGTAAAAATAAAATAAAAAATCGTGGGAAAAAAACACGCTTAAAAATATTTTAAAAACGACATTTACCTTTACTGCCCATAAGAAAACTGTAATAGTTCCATAACTATACATAAATATTTGCCTAAAGCTATGTTTGCTTCAGAGTCAGGACTTGTATTCTGGTATTTAAGTTTAAATAGCAGTTAATAATATCTAAAAAAGAAAAAAAACTTCTAAACATTATTTTGCCCCAAGGGATCGACAATAGTAAGCTGTGTTAATAGGTAGATAAATACCGGAGAAAGTTGTGTAATACATTAGTGTTAAGAACTCCAGTGATTCTAGAGTTTACGAATTTATATATTCAACCACACATGTATAAATAATATTGATTGTTTAAAAGGGCGGAGTCTTGTAGAAATATTTACGATGTTCCTTGTGCTAAGTTCAAAAGAAATAAGTGTGACGTAATGGAACCAACTATATCAAGTGTGTCACTAAGCTGGAACGACTACTTCTTGGAAACAAACAATTCTGAGCCACTAAATTAGCACCTCCTCTTTCTTGGCGCATTGCTGTGAAAACTTAAGACTTTTAGGATTAATGTTGTTTAATTAGATTACAAAACGTGAAATTTCATTATGTAAAGACTACAACTATACTCTTTTGTCTCTAGTTTTTTAAATTGACAAAGTATTTATGTTGAGAGGAGTTATGGTATCTGAAAATATCATACAACTAAGAAAATAAATTGTGATCGGTGTAACATTTTCTTTCAAATCTTGATAAGCATAATTAGTTTAATATAGTTGATATTGAAAAAATCAAGTTCCGTATAAAATTTTTATTTTGCATTTTTCTAAAGTAAACTTAAAAGTAAGATTTGAATTACGCTTTTTGTGTGTGTTGTGTATGTAAAAGACTAGCATGTATGTTGGGTATTCTCAACTTGTATGGTGTTTTGTTTTTCAGAACATCATAATGTATGAATTTGTACCTGTTTTACTGGGAGAAGAAATATCAAATTATAGCGGTAGGTGGTACTTGAATATTTACACAATAAATAAATAAATGTATAAAGGTGGTCAACTTGTGGCCTATTCGAAACTTTATAACAATAGTTAATAAATAAATGTATAAAGGTGGTCAACTTGTGGCCTATTCGAAACTTTATAACAGTAGTCAATAAATAAATAAATGTATAAAGGTGGTCAACTTGTGGCCTATTCGAAACTTTATAACAGTAGTCAATAAATAAATAAATAAATGTATAAAGGTGGTCAACTTGTGGCCTATTCGAAACTTTATAACAGTAGTCAATAAATAAATAAATAAATGTATAAAGGTGGTCAACTTGTGGCCTATTCGAAACTTTATAACAGTAGTCAATAAATAAATGTACACACACATACATTCATTTATTAACTATCTTCTCGTGCTGAATACGTACTAGGAACAAATACAACAGTCCTGGTATGATGATGACCAACTGTCCCAGGCTTTACCGTGGACAAGACTTTCCAAACTCAAGATTGTGACTGATTTGTTTCTCGCTGTGGCTGCCTCTTATAAACATTCTTGAATAACACCAATACCCCAAGTTAATAATATATAAATTCTTTAAAATATTTCATATAATTGCTCAATACTTTTTTAAATTGTTTTAAGTTTATAATTAATTATTCTAAGTGTATCACACATTTTTTTTTTGTCTCTCAAAAGCTAAAAATTAATATTTTTCTTCTTCGCCCACGTTATAAAAAATTAATATATATTTGTTTAGAATTATTTCTCAGTATGCCGGCCGTTTTTCGTTTTTTATATTTTTTTTTTCGTTCGTTTTAAATGAACCCTTAACAGATGACATACGTGGTGTGAATTGTTACGATTTGTAACAAGTTAAGTTCCTTGTTCATTACAGGTTACAAGCCGGACGTACATCCAGGCATCAGTCACGTCTTCCAATCAGCTGCCTTTCGTTTCGGCCACACCATGATTCCTCCAGGTATATACCGCCGGTAAGTTATTATTTACTGTTCTTAATTCGTCGACATACGCAAGTGCTGACAATTACTTTACTGGTGAGATTATAGCATGTTAGGGTGTGAGGTTGTTCATTGTGTCGGGCTTTTCAGCTGAGAAATAATGTTGATTTGAAAAATAAACTATTAATATCATTCGTTATTTTACCAGTCGTTGTATATTTATCTCTGCCTAGATCTATGCACGAGACAGAACACGGGGTTCCCTACTTTTATGTCAAAGTTATAGTTTTCAAAATTATAAATATATATCCCCCCCCCCCTAAACCACCATAACTATATGTATGTCAACGTTTAATGTTGTTTGTTTTGTTTTTCTCCAAAGTTGAATTAGATGGATCCGTGAAGGTAATATTGATTGATTTAGAAATAAACACTTTTTAATGAAAAATTCAAGAACTTGAACCTGGAGTTCCACTAACATGGTAAATTATCGTATAGAAAAAATTATTTTGTTATAAAAAAATAATAATAATGGTTTTGTATATTATGCAGAAACATAATGGACAGAAGACAAGTCCTTAATTAATTACAACAATTCCACGTGCATACAGTAATTGAATGGGAGCTCTACTGTGTAGGTTTATAAATACGTTTAAAACATAACATCAGTTTAACAACAGTGTAACTCAATGTTATAAATCTGAATTTACTTTATAAACTTCTCATAAAATAGTAAATCGCAAGTTTATGAAATGCGTTTGACAGAAATCTCTAGAAAATGTACAGGGCTTTATACGAGTCTGATAATACTTTGCATAAAGAGAAACTATACTACATTTCATGTTTTTATGCTTAACAATGAGTTTAGGTTAAATAGCTTTATTTTGCAACTTTTTTGTACAAGTCAAAAGTTTTTTTCATTCACCTAAAACGCATTCTATAAGAATTTTTGTAGTTGATATTACACACACACGCGCGCACACACACACACACACAC
>NW_013665777.1:720814-735244 GCF_000517525.1 Limulus polyphemus | reverse complement strand
ACACACACACACACACACACACACACACACACACACACACACACACACACACACACACACACACACACACACACAAGAGGTTTTATGTCCATTACGCGATTTTATTCCGGTAGGAATTTACGTTTACTATGGTTAGTTGGGCTCTTTATTGCTCTTCCTGTCACGTTAAAATTGGCGTCATTACTGTACTCTGACCTGAATGATTCAGAGTAATTTACATCGACATACAAAGAAAATTTCTATTTTTTTAGCACCTATCGTTAAAATGGGTCAGTCAGACTTGAGAACGAGCGATCAACGACAAATAATTGGCAACTACTGAAGCTCTAGGCATTTAAAGCTGCTGAACTGATGAAACGTCCTGATAAAAATCAAGGTGCTCATTTTATCCGCTGACACGAAGAGACTCTTAACCGGCTTCCCTTTAGGGACTCGCTAATTAATCAGTAGCTGCACATCAGGTGCATTTTTTATTAGTGCCATATAGAAGACAACGACAGTCGTATCCACTCATCTTTCTTGTAGGTTAATTGCTTAAGTTAATAGGTTTGAGATGATAGTAAATTATAAAGGTTTGAATCATTTGGCTGGTTGAAGTAAGGTAGTTCATGCTGCTTTTATGTCCATATATTCAGTCGCATAAGACTTCAAGTTACATAAGTGAATTATACACAAAAACACGCGTGGAATTTTCAACAAACTTCGAGAGTTTTTGCGTTTTCTTTTTTTCGTTTGTTTTCAGGTGATAATGTTGTTAATTTTTTATTTTGCAACATATGAACTTAATCCCAAGTTTCTTAAGCTATTGTGTTCTTCTAATTGATGAAGAAAACTGAAATACAAACCAAACAATATTTATCGTTGTTCTGGGGAAAGTCGCCGGATATGTGACAATGTTTTCCAAACAAAAGATACTATGAAACTGAAAATGTTAATGAATTGTAAGAATAATTAAAAAAATAAGTTTGTGTTTTTACTGCCTGATATAAAACTTCTATCATTGGTCAAATCCTCTCAGTCTGCAATAGTTCCCCCTGTAACTCGGCGGTAAGCTT
Source organism: Limulus polyphemus (assembly GCF_000517525.1). Lineage (NCBI taxonomy): Eukaryota > Metazoa > Arthropoda > Merostomata > Xiphosura > Limulidae > Limulus > Limulus polyphemus. The sequence goes on along the minus strand of NW_013665777.1, from coordinate 734,189 downwards.
CAAGACTTATAACGCTAGAAGTCGAGCTCGATCCCTGAGGCAGACATAGTGCAGGTTGTCCATTGCGCAGCTTTGCGCTAAAACAAACTATATGAATTCATAATATATGTACTAACAAGTTTATATAAATCTTATTTCTTTGTGTTTTTGAAAATGATTTGCAAAATCTCTTTTAAAGCATTTATTGAAAATCTTAAACATATTTTACTTGTGTGTACATGAACGACATGCCTTTTTGCACACTCCAATTTGCTCTTCCCAAAACAACAAATAAGAAAAATGAAATGACGTGTTCATTATTTTTTCACTACAAGTAAACACTTTGCAAAATGAAAATAAAACTTTCATGTACTAGAATATAATATGGTTTCATTGTTGTGTTTCTCAAACCAAACTACGATTGGCAGAACGCAGAACGATTAGCAAAGTGTCGAGTGAAAAATCAAAATGGTATCTTAAATATGCTTATATTAAAACATCCAGGAGTTTTTTTTTTATTAGAGACGATACGAACTTGTTATATAAAGATCGTCAACTACAAGTTGAAATAAAGTACAAGGGCCATTTAAGATCTCGGCTTGTAATACATTAGGTAAAAAGCAACTCGCGTGGTAGTTGTGCATGTATAAAACAAAATAACATTGTGTCTTTTTTAACAAACAAGGGGAGATCAATGTTTAAGGAAATTGTTCGATATCTTGAATTCAATATTATCATGATGACGATTAAGTCGTGATGAAAGTATATTCATCTGAAAAAAGTTATCAAAAACTGTAATCATTAATTTATTGTATACAAGGCAAATGTTAAGTGTTAACTTGGATGATTATACACCCCACATCTAGATGACCGGTCAAACATTATTCCTGAGATTTCATTTTAAAAGTCAGGTCACAAATTTGCCAAAATATCCTGTTAACCGTCTTTTCCTTTTAGGTTTTTATTTGCGAAAGGCAAAGTCGCTATAGAATGTCGTTTTGTTAATATCTAGTTGTTTGAGGGTTTTTGTTTTGTGAGATCTAATATTAAGTTAATATTAAATGAAATGTATTTTCTTGTATATACTTTTTAACCACTCGTCATCTTCTGTCAAACTTAATGTATTTCGAGCTGAACTGCGTGGACGTTATAGTTGAAGTGCCAAGAAGTAAGAGATACAAGGTGATCATAAATAGAGCCTCGTATTCAAAATTATTATATCTTAAAAATTACCTGTCCTAAGGGAACCCGAATTGACCTTCACCAACTGCACACTGAGAATCTTTAGTCGAATTCACGAAAGTTTGGACACACGATACGGTGTTTCATAAAACAGTCATAGAGGGCGTTCACTGTTCTTTTCTGTATTCTCAGTCGGCATGTCAAATTTATCCTTTAATGAAGCTATTGTAAGCATGATCTTTTTTTGGATAGTGCTCACTTATCCTAGCATCAACGTATACACTAGTACATATTCAAATCATCAGTGTTGTGTTGTTAGAGATACAAGAGACATGTAATAAATTCTAATTTGTGAGAAAAGCGACTTGTATATGCATTGTAACATGGTTCTAAAACACCTTGTACCATCTGCAGTCTTTTCGGGATAAAACTTGTATATCCCTGAATGTATAATTTTTGCTTCTCTGGGACAAGTAGTTTTTAAAGATATAATTATCCTAAATTAGGCGAGTTCTTTGTAATCACCCTGCAGAATTTTATATATAAATAGATCAACTTCTAATGTTATTACAGCTTTTTATATATGCACAAATAAGTTTAATAGAACTTTTACCTCTACATCCAAATACTGACAGGTTAATCAGTATTCGCCTCCCCCCAAAATAAAATAAAATAACTAACTAAATAAATGTATTAGCTGTGATCAGTCAAACAAATAATAATAATAATAATTTGATTGAGGGGCTGTCATGGAAGATCATAAATATTAACTTGGATTGATGTCTTCACTGGTATTTGGCGATTCTACGTTTAACCATCAACCATGGGTGGAAAATTATCTGTACACCCATACGGTTGACTATTTCAACGTATTATGGAAATGCCTGGAGCGACAGTTGCGTTAGACCTAATTAACCTGCCCATAGTTCGGAAAACGCGGTCATGCAAACTGTAAGTCATACATTATAATCGCTATGACTGATTTATCGTCCTTTTGATCACGATATTAGGATTTTTAATTAATCTGTTTTAGTAGTCTATATCCTGTTAGTTTAGGAAATTTTGCATTTTATAATTAGGAATGATATGCTTAAAAAATGAAACATTCATGTCGGAACACTGTTTAATACCCAATACGACTTAAACAGTCTAGGTATCGGAAATATTTTTTATTGCAAGTTTTGACCTTTACCAATTAATGCTTTCCTTGAACTTAACTGTACACACCATTAATAGAAACGGTATGAAGATGTCATGGTAACGATTATTAGACAACTTTTATCAGGCAACAAATTACACAAACGATGACTAGTTAGGAAGTGGCATTATTAAAATCGGCAATCAGAACGTATCGAGAAAAGTAGATTAATGGTATACTTTACAGATATGTCAAATTGCTACGTTGATGATTTTTCAGAGACGCTCAGTGCAACTTCAAGAAGAACCAAAATGGCTACCCTGCGATACGTCTATGCTCTAGTTGGTGGGAGTCGGATGTAAGTTTATTCTTTTACGATTGTACAATTATTGTATTAACCATAGCATTATATTATAATATAGTTATTCTTTTATCATTTCCTTTAAGCATTTATAAAGTATTAAATCATAAAATATAAATTCGCGTGAATTGGTCCCAAAGTCGCTAAGCTTTCCAAGAATAACTCTTCTAATGTACACAAAACATTGAATATATTGACTGATATCGCACTCAACACTGTCTTCCGTTTATCAAAAGTGTTGTAAAGATTTTATTTTCCATGATAAGCAACGTCTGGGACACTGAACGTTATGCAAGATATTTATTATAAATGCCGCATTCTATCCACAGCAGCTCACGTTGTGTAAGATGAAAAAAATAATAATTTGTTAAAAGATACTCTTGTTTTAATTTTGCGACACGAGTTAATTTAGATGTTTTACAATGTTGCAAGAATTTAATGGAAACCGACACATTTTTAACTTTTCGTCAAAAGGAGATCCTATCAGAAGCTGGAGTAGAAGAAATTCTTCTGGGTTTGGCATCTCAGATAGCCGAACGCGAAGACCTAGTTTTGTGTTCGGACATAAGAAGTAAGTTTCTTGTTTTTATTGTACATACTGATTAAAATATTGGTAACATTAATATTTTATTAACGTTTCTGATAACATTGTTTCAGAAAAATGTTGTTTTTGTTTAAATTTAGTTTTTTTAAAGTAGTACTGGAATATTATACGGTCATAAAATTTTCTACCGTTGCAGTTAAATGTTATCTAGTTTACATATTCATTTTAATGTTCCACTCTCAACCCTGCATGTAGCCCTCAATAAATCCGAGTAAACTGAGTCAGCTATGCAGAGGTTCTTTTTACACAACGTTGCTTGAGGCCATAAACTCGGATTATCTTACCAAGCTGAAGTCAAGGAGTTTGGTTATAATAACAATTTGTAGGGCTGCATATTATTCGAAGTCAATCATTTAAGCTTTTGTTAAGATTATTAGGTCCTATTTTGCTATTTGTAATGGTAATTGTTGTATGTATAACGCTTTTGATGAAATAAATGAAAGATAAGAAAAGGTAACGCAAGAAATTGAATAGACTTTCCCTAACGTGCGCCGTAATATGGTCGCTGGTGTGAAAAACAAGGTGCCTAACCCATCCTGCAATTTAGTCTCGTTAAGATTGAGTTGACGTCATATAGACGTTGGCCACACCCCATGAATAGTGGGTGGCACAGTATCGCACACATTCCTTTGGAATATACATGCCCAGTTGCATAAGTTCATCGCTATACTGGACTGTTATTCTTTATTCCTAGCAGGAACCACGGGAGTCCGAACCGAAAGTGATGAATGGACACGCACTTATTCTCTCTCTCTTTCTCTCCTAAATGAGTACAAGCGCTCCCTCTGTTGGTGGCTACTTGAATCGAGTAGCCATTACCATACTTCTTTTACGAGGTATGTGGGGCACATCTTGTTTTTTTTGTTGTTGTTGTTGTTGTTTTTCGAGGACTTGTAGGTTTAAGAAATCTGTATTTTCCTATTAGGTGAATCAACATACCTCGTGCCCCTCAGTGTGCGCGCGTGCAAATTTAAAACGAAGTGACCAAACGCAACAAATAGGTTAGTGGCCCAATCACTAGCCCTGTATCATCGTATAACGTACACGATTTAGTATTGCCTCGGGGAAAACCTGAACGATAAGTAAAATGTCGTTTATAGATATATATTAAAAAAAAGTTGCGTTGGACTCAATGAAAACGTTTCGGCTACACGTCTAAGATGTTATCAGAAAGGAAATGAGAAACATATGTCGTAGGTGCCAACCTAGGGAACCCATTTATTACAGTTTGGCTACTTTATAATCATACACTATGAAACATAAACGATTTCAGTTATTATTGTTTTTTATTTAAAGAAAAGGGTCATGGTATAACCTAAATATTTATGTTAGGCCTAATTAATTTTCAAAGTGAAAATTAAAAACGCCGGTATTATTGTATGTCTCTCTCTCACTCACACACACACACACACACACACACACACACACACACACACACACACACACACACACACACACACACACACACTTTAACGAATTTGCTAAGGTATTATTAAGAACATCTGAGTGAAAGTAGAGAATCCAGTGCCGACGAGGCCTTTCGGCTAACACTGGCTACTTGTATTAGTAAATTGCTTGACGATAGCAGTTGCGGTGGGAACTAGATTAATTTGAAGTGTAATTTTTTCATCAATTTCATTTATGTTGCAACACATCAGAATTAGGGCAAGAATTATTTAACACTTTTATTTATTTTAGCACCACGTGTTATTAGTGATTTCTCGATGTTATATCAATTGATTATTGAATATTTTTTACTGTTTTCTTTAAGTGAAGGTAATTAAAGTTTCTTTTCTTTGACAAAAGGTACGCGTTTAATTATTCGAAGTTACCCAAGAATGCGATTTATTCTACTGTGTCGTTTGTGTACCTGAATACTTTAGACACGCTAATACTGAACTTTCTTCTTCATAATATGTGGTTTATACGTTGTTTAATCGATCACAGCTGCAACTTTTTTTTGTACAGACTTTAATTTGACTCTCCAGTATGGATAAAAATCATTTTCGACTCGGACTGACCATCGCGACTCGTTATGTGTTAAATTTGTGACTATTTTTGAATTATAAATACATTATAACTATTATTAAACAGTTTTTCTTTAACACGAAAATTCATCCTTATATTTGTTGTGATATAATCTTAACAAATTATAAAAATGTCATTGTAGCTAAAAACTGATTTTTTTATAGAATGTTAACTATCAAAAGTAATGCTAGACAAGAAAAATGTGTATATAATGATTCTCAATTGTATAGAGTATTTAAAAAAAAAAATGAAACATTTTCTCAAGTTTGTTAATTAATTTCTTTATGCGAATAGTAATTTTCCTGTAATTCTAAAGACGTTACGTTTGCAAAACTATTTATACAGGGGAGACAGGAAATTGAAGAAAAAGAAAATCTAGGAATCCTGTAAATAGTCCGTAATATACAAGCTAACATTTTAATAAATATATTGCATATATTGGGGAAAAAAGATCCCGCTAGACTATCAAATCTATCTTTCCTGGTCTCTTAATAATAATAATAATAATAATAATAAAAATTAATGAATGTGGAATGAAATTACTTAAAGAAATTTAATGTAACTCGTTATAGGACACTCTGAGAAGGAAAAATGCCGAGGGTGCTTTCTTTGTAAAGGTTAAGTGTTTACGTAGATGTGTTGTTTGCTTTTATTTTTCCATGTTTTCACTCTGAAGCTGCTAACTCGATAAAAATTAACACAATCATTTCTGTTTGTGTGTGAAAGAGAGAGTACGTTTATACCATATCTGGACTACTTGATTGCTGCTTTTATGTTTTACTTTCAAATCACAATAGGTAGTAACGAAGGAAAGGCAATTCAACACTTGCCACACGATACTATTTCTAAAACACTGTTTGAAAACCTGGACTTGTACCAGAAACTGCTGTTTACAAAATGAAAATAAGAAACTTGTAACTATATAGAAAAAGAGAGAGAGAGAAAGAAAGAAAGCGTACACTTCATGCCACCCTGAAGCATAGATGTGAGCACAACACGATTCTCTCGTTAATAAAATATTGTTATGCAGTTCATTCCAAGTTAAGAAATCTTGTCTTTGTGCCCAAAGGGCTACAGAAGCTCGCTTTAAGGAGATGTGACACGCTTTTTTTTCTATGTTGTACTTTCTATCATTATCTTTTTAGCCGTTTTTCATCCTAAAGTCACGATGTAATAAAACATGTGAAGTTTCTTTTGGGGGGGAACGAAAAGTCAAGACATTTTCATAATTGATGTGACAAGACAGTCGTTGGTTAGAGTGAACTTATGAATACAAATATACGAGAGTTTCCTGATGCCCAGAAAAATTGTGATTGGAAATGTTAGTGTGAATGTGTATAAATAAATATAACCTTTAATACGTCAGGGAAGGTTAATCCTAAGAAGAACCGAAAGGATAAAAAGCTAGGGAAAAAAAAAACATTCTGAAATTTTGAGGATTTGTGCATATGTTATGTCTATATTTTTGGGTATGTTTCTCACGTAAAGTTGAACTGCACGTTAGTGATCCGGTTGATTTTTGGAGCATAATGATGAACTGTAGTTTTTTTTTAAGGTTTTTTTTCCGAAAACAAAAACTAACTGAACGAGCTAGAATGAAAATGTATGAAAACCTATTTCTTTTTTTAAAACCATCTATACCATTGTTTCCATACATATACAGCATAATTGATGAGTCCCCACCAAAACAATATATTCCTTTCATTATCTCCATCATAACTATATAATTATTTCAATTATTAAGTTGTCCAAATTATAAATCAAGTAAATTAATAAGAAACCAATTAGCTTCGTATGCTGGTAAATTATTACAAACTAGTTGGCCTGCCTGACCCGTAGAATTCCCTTTGCTTCATTCACTACGCAATTAGTATATTCTGTTTAGATTGTCAAATTATTCTGGTATGATAGTTACCTTTTTAAGATTCTTTCTCAAATCATTTGTTTTTTTGTGAACGTCTGACCAGACAATAGTATACAAAGCTATACATGTAATAACATCGTTACGTTAAAATAAATATATATATATATATATATATATATATATATATAAAACATAATGCTTAAAAACATTAAGCGTCATTATGATAAAAAAAAACAAAAAAAAAAAACGCTGAATGATCGCAGACTAAAAACTAGTTAGCCTTAATTTGTTTTTCAGAATAAAACTATAATGAATAAATAAGAACTAACTCTTTGTTTTAGCGCTGTCTGCGCTTTATTTACTACGTAGAATCGAACTCCGGATTTTATCGTTGTAAGTTAATGAATTTATCGCTGACTTACTGCTGATAATGTGTAACGCTATTCCGTAAACTTTGATTTAGTTACGCAAGTTAATGTTGTTGATAATACCTCTGGAAATTTATAAGTGCAATTTAATGTTTTTCGCAAGTCTAACAGTCGTTTTTCATGTGTGTATTTGCAGATAACTTATTCGGCCCAATGGACTTCACTCGTATGGACCTAGGAGCACTGAACATCATGCGAGGCCGAGACAATGGAATACCAGATTATAATAGAGTTCGTAAATGTTACCATTTGCCCATGGTATCGAACTGGACGGACATTAACCCGGCCTTTTATAGCGAACAACCAGAGGTAAAGTTTGTGCGTGTTTTTAAAAAAAAATATCTGTCTTCTTTATCGGAAGTGTAAGAACTGTTGCCATCGTTATCCTTAATATAAAGTTTAAAATGTATATTTTTAATATAATTCCAAAATCTGAGGGACAAGAGGAAGAGAAGGAAGTAATTCTGGAGATCGGAAACAACAACAATACGAGTAATATCGAAAATATATGTTTTTATATAACATTTTCTAATTTCCATGTTCCTTGTTTTAATGTAAACGGACTAATACATATTTCTTTTCAAGTAATAATGCTTAATTTAAATATCTTTGATATCCTCTTTCATTTTAAGTGATGGTCATTCACCATTTTCTTTCATAGTGACAACTTTATATACTTCACGATTACACATATTGACTATAAATTTACCAAGTAAGAGTCCTTCTTTAATACGTGTTCACATGTGTATATTTATTTATGATGTTAACTTATTGATTCTTTCATAATGCGAAATAATTTATATAACATGTTTCAAGTACCACATTAAATAAAATGTATACATGTAAGTATATTTAGATAATGAATGTGTATATGTTTTAGGCCTACAGAGAACCAAAAAAAATACCACATTTTATGGTAGCCCAGTATTAAACGGATTACTTTTAATCCCTAAATATTATCACATATCTGTGTTTTTAAAATGATTAGCAATGGATCAACTTGTAGTGCGTGAAAGATGCATGACTATTAACATTTTACTAAACAACGCAAAGTAAAAAAAAAAAAATTCATAAAGTAGTACTGAAAAGTAAAATATTTTGATTTAAAAAAGTGTATGCATGTGTGCCCTAAGCAAACATGGAATCTGTCTAGACCCGCCGTGTTGTGTTGCTGAACTAAATCGATTGAACTAAATTATCCCCTATATATTCCAATCGATTTGTAACATTTTGTAGACCTTTATAAACACAAGTACATGGGCGTCGCCAAGAATTTCGGAAGGTAGGGGTCGTTTCTGAAATCAACAAGTCATGTAAGCCTTGTAGCAGTCCAGTATATGGTTCTCAGCAAGGTTCATGTTAGAACAGTGAAAAACCCATTAGCCGATGAAAAAGGTTATGAAAGACGTTTTGTAGCATTTGATTTAATTTTCCGTGATCCACTAAAATGAACCTAGCGACGCCCATGATTTATTATTATTTTACATGTATGTAATATTAGTTTCAACGGTCAGAATTTTGTTAGTGTAAAATTAATGTGTACATTTTCTTCTGGACCAGCTGTTTGACAAACTCTCCAACTTGTATGGAAGTGTGAACAACATCGACTTGTACGTAGGTGGGATGCTTGAGACACATGATGGAAAACCTGGTCCACTTTTCCAAAAGATCATCAAACAACAATTTGAGCGGCTTAGAGATGCTGACCGATTTTGGTTTGAATATGACGGAAACGGGTAAGAAAGTCACGCCCATTTACAAAGCGGTGTAGTTTGAGTTCATTGGGAAAATCTGATTTGCTTAATTCGTCCTAAACCCTACACGATGACGTAAAATATCTGGAATAACTCGGACACTATTTGTGATATTAATTCAATGTTTTGATTTCCAGAGTTGTGAGTTAGGCGAGTATAATAAATAGTATATTATAGTTAATCATTATATGCACTAACCTTATGAAATTATAGTTAAACCCAGGTAATAAGCTCGTAAACTTAAAATAAGGGTAAAGCAATGATTAAAGCTCTAAAAAAAATCAAGAACGTTGATCAAAATTTCTGCATCTTAAGCTTAGAAGCCAAAGAAAGTGTTCAACAGTTGTTTACCGTAAAACAAGAACCGTGAATAGATCATTAATAGAGTACATTCATGTTATGAAATCAGTTTTCATAGCGAATGTTATATGATAACTTGAATAATACTCCGAACATACAGAACTTTTATTTTGTAACTATAAATCTGATATCAATTCAAAAGCTTAATCGTATCATGTTCTTGCAAACCAAAAACTAGGATTTTTACAAATGAAGAAATCGAAGAAATCCGGAAAATCCGACTTTATGATATCCTGATTACGGCCACCGATATTCATCCTGGAGCTGTACAGGAAGATGTCTTCATCTGGAAGGAAGGTCAGATCAACTTGAAGTTAACTTTCTTATATTTTCTTTTGCTACTTTTTTTTCAGTCTCCTTCTAGAGAATTAACATGTTGGCTGCCACACAATAAATTAGGTATAAATAAAATTAAACATTCACAAGGTGCCGAGGAGCAGTCAGTCTCCAAAACTCGTATGTCACAAGATAAATTTGGCTTTGAAACAGAATTGTCTGTGACCTACCGGCGTATCATGCGGTATATAACTAAAAGTCAATTGTGACCCACTGGTTGGGCACATGGCAGCTAACGTGTTAATAGAGGTAAACATGTTGGTGTTTTATGTGTAAACAATAAATAAAGAACAAAAGAAATTCAAATAATGTAACTGATCAACTAATTAGGAGTTGCTTTCATAGGATATAATTCAGTTAAGTAGAGGTTTAACAAGCAGAATCTGTACCAACACACAAACTTTCATAGGATCTTAAGTTCGTTGAATTGTGAAGATTACTCTTCTAATTCCACCCACCATCAGTCTTACGGCGTAGAAATATTGTTTGAAATGTAGTAGTTATAATAAATTAAATAAATAAAATAGGCCTAATGCATATTAGATACCATTGTTCAGAAGAGCATTATGCGGCGGGCAGATAAATATATACAGGATTTTTATTTTCTACTCGGTTATGTTGAGTAATGACTTTCCACCATTTAAGTGAACTGATATACAAAATCAAAACCAAAATAACTAAACACGCACGTGTAACTCCTAGGAGTTAACACCTCGCACTGATTAATACGTGGAGAGAGGAACTACACACACAGTTCATTGTATTGAATGAATGTTTCGGTTGTGAGGCGACAAAAATGTAGTAAATTAAAACAGGATTAAGGCAGGAGATAACCACTTGAAGACCGACCTTGAAGGTCTTAATGCGCTAAAAAGGTGAAAATCGGGTAATGATTATCAGATCAAGTCAAAATGGCTTTTAAAGCATCAACAAAAATAATCTTTTTGTTATTCGATTTCAACTGTAATTATTTGTTTTGATTTCATTTTATTGCAGGTAGTCCATGTCCGCAACCAATGCAACTAAACAGCACTGTTTTGGAGCCGTGCATAGTCCTTGCTGGATACGACTATTTTAGTGGTAACGAAGTAGCCTACATCTATTCTTGCCTCACGCTGGCCTTCATTCCCATAAGTAAGTAGGATAATCAAATAATTTAAAAGCTAAATGGAGTAAATTACATAAAGACTCTGAGTGTCAGGACTCTGGTGGGTAAAACGTTTGAATGACACAAACTGTCGTATAACCATACAATGTGTTATGCCTTTTCGTATCTTATTTGTATTTTGAAAGAAGTTTTTGGTAACAATAGGTAATGTTGCTGTTTATCTGTTTCCCAAATATATGTGTAGTAATTGTTTTATTGAAGCACCCATAAGTTGTGAGAATTTGATTTGCAGAATATGAAGATCAAATTTGAGTTTTAGTAAAAATAACACGAATAACATGCATGTAGTTTCGAGAAACAATAAAGATTTCAGACACTCATGTGTAAAACTAATTAAAGTATAATACAGAAAATAGCCAAATATGGTTGGATGTGGTAAGAAAAACATAACGATATTTGCAGTCAAACGTATTTTACAAAAACTTTGTTAGTATTATATTACGCTTACGTAAATGTAGTAAGTGACCGCCAGGACGCTAGATTCATAGAATTCAGAAATATACTTATCCATGTGTATTGATTAATTAAGGAAGTGTATTTTGAGAAACTGTAGTTTATATTGTAGTTGAGCAAATACATTACATAATGATGATAAACCACCAAAGATATCTGTTTCCTGTAATTGTTAACTGACGGATTAGTTTGTAGCTTGTAAAACAGCGTTTGCTCGAAACGTCGCCAAGTAAATAAATTACTACCATGGTTGTTAAAGCGGATTTTTCTCTAAAAGTCTAATTTCTTTAAATTATATGTAAATAAGTATTCAATGTTATGGCTTTTCGAATCTTGTTTGTATTTTGAAAGTTTTTGCTAAAGTGGGTAATGTTGCTGTTTATTTGACTTTTCGAATCTTGTTTGTATTTTGAAAGTAGTTTTTGCTCAAATGGGTGACGTTTATCTGTTTTCCATAAATGTCGTCAGATATGTCGCTTACATTGCATTTGTTGGGTAAAACGTCTTTATATTACGTTCGGAAATCCACGTTGTCGTTACTATCTTGATTCATACTCACTGAATTTCGCATGCTGTGACACGTGATACACCTGCAAGTATATTATATTATAAAGATGTATAGATTATAGTTTATTGAACCCTGTTGGTGAGCACGATTTACTCATTGTGATAAAAAGAAAAACAAATCAATAAATTAAATTATATATCGTGACGTCACAATCCTAAAAAGGTTTATTTATCACTCTCCATCACTTTATGGAACATGACTTGCCGGCATTGTTTTTAAACTTTGAAATATTTGAGGAAGATTTACTATTCACGAAGCAGCGGAAAAATAAAAAAATCTCAAATGACATCATATTCCTGTTCGCCACAGTCAAGAATATCGGAAAAAACAATCTACAAAATTTCTACACATTGTAGAAACGATAATGTAGGTCAGATCGTGACCCAGCTACTAGGTCGTGCCATCCACATAAGCGTGATTCTCCCCCTAGTGTTTGATTTATTGAGCCAGGATATAATATATAACTCTCAGTTGTTGACTTATGACATTTATTCTTTCCATTTCACCTCTTATTCTTATATGAATGTCTGATTTCCCCCTAAAGTAAGATATTTTCAGAAACATAAATCTGTCGGTTTTAGGGTTTCTTGGGCTTAAAAAGGTGACATAATTTTCCTACTACGGAAAGTAGTGTGTTGAAATAAAGACTGGTCTTGATAAGCTTTTTCCTACTTAGCCCGAAAGGTGGAGACAATAAGGAAAGTGGCCCTAGAGGATACCCTGAAGCTAGCTGCCAATATGTTTTTGTTGATTAATGTGCTCTAGACTGATATAATAGCTACATCAAAACCTTACTTCCTGGGGCTGTGTAACTAACGGCCCCCGGACCTTATACACAACATTGTAATCATTTCCACGTTTTTTTTTAAAGCTAAAAAAATGCATATAGTCATCCATTTCACATTGTCCTATTCACATTTAACCCTACAACATGTGTATTAGTGAACAACAACAAAGTATAGTCTGACGGTACCATAAGTAAAGTGTCCTGTTGAATTTATAGTTAGATGGTATCTTAAGTAAAGTGTCCTGTTGAATATATAGTTAGATGGTATCTTAAGTAAGGTGTCCTGTTGAATTTATAGTTAGATGGTATCTTAAGTAAGGTGTCCTGTTGAATTTATAGTTAGATGGTATCTTAAGTAAGGTGTC
>NW_013665777.1:704433-720411 GCF_000517525.1 Limulus polyphemus | reverse complement strand
TACACACACACACACACACACACACACACACACACACACACACACACACACACACACACACACACACCTGTATTAATGTAGTGAGCATTGCTGATAATTAATTTAAAAAGTTTCTAGATTCTAATACTTAATTACAAACATACACCATTTTTGTTTCTTGAATCTATAACTTCCGATTAGTGATGGTAACTTTGTAGTGTTTTCATTTAAAATATCTTACGATGTGTCAGAAACGCTATTTTTTTTTATGGAGCAAACAAATTATGATATGGTCGTTATATTAATCTCATCTAACTAAGAAATTATTAGCGTTAAGAGATGCGAAGTCTTAAAATTTATAGCACTAATGTGGTCGGATATCTTAAATTTAAATTCTGCATATTTTTCATGATATAATTCGCAATAACTTCACAATAGCATTTTTCTTTCCATAAATATGGTCAGATGTGTCGCCTACATTGCATTTGTTTGGTAAAACGCCTTTATTGCATAAAGGTTAACTAAAACCAATTGTCGTTCTGCCTCTATCCTCTTTCATTATGAAAAGAAAATGAATATTACTGAGATGTGTGTGAAGAGTACGAAGAAGTGAACCGTAACGTTCAGTACAATGATGATCTTTATATTGATGTATAAATCTTGCAAAGCGCCATAATTCAATCATTTATTAGTATGTTAAAATTAATGTATCCAGGACAAAATTAAGACTACACGCAGTGGGTCCATAGGCAACTTAGTTTCTGTGGGGCCTTCTTTTTTCATTGAAATGTTGCCTATCAAAATAATCATTTACCAAATATAACGTTTTTCAGATACTGGTTTCCACTTTAAAAAATGAATGACAACTTAAAAGAAAAACGCTTGTTTCCATGGCACTGTTTCTTGGGGAACTGTTTACTCTATGTCTGTCTTTTTGTTGATACGGCCCCGAGTGATATAGATCGAAACTGCTGCCCTCAGCAGATCGTGATATCAAAGTTTGCTGTGTTAATAATTATTTACATAAACCATTAGATGACCAATAAAATGTTTTCTTGCATTCATAAAAACAGAATAAATTTAGTCAGATTTAAATACTAAGCTATAAATGCTTACATTTTTTTTCAGTTTGTGCGGGCTTAGGATATGGTGTGATTAAACTCCAAAACAGGAGGAGGCGAATGCTCCGGTCCAAGATTGGCGACATCGACAACAAGAACTGTGACAAACTCTGTAAGTCTCCTGACTTCTAGCTTATTGTGTGCTTAATGCTATGCTAGTGTGTATTTAATATAAAACATTTCTGTAATTCGGAAGCCTCATTATAAATCTTATTGTATAGATGTCAAAGAGTGGCTCCACCAAAACCACAAGCGAGTTGCTAAAGTGAAGATTGGTCCTGACGAGGCTATTTACACTGTAAATCGGAAGGGGGAAACGCTAAGAAAAGTAGACTTCAAAGAGGTCAACTCATTGGTTCTAGAAGTTACTCAAGACACTCATAAGAAGCCAATGGTATTGATACGGTCTCCGAGAGACCACGATCTGGTAAGTTTATCTTAATGTCATTTAAAAATCAAAATACTAAGTTTTTCACCTTTATTATATGAAAAAATAACATCAGCTTACAGTAAGTTGTTAATCAACAAGAAGAACTAAATATAACAGAATATTAATAGTACGAAATTTCTAGAATCAACCTTTCTTCGTCAAGACCAAAAAGAGTGAATTCGCCCTTCGAAAATGCTCAAACCACTTGGTTCAATATGGCTATTGCTGTTTTCATTGTGAATTAGTGTTCTATTACTTATGTTAATCATTAAAAATATTTCAAACAATGAAGTGTCAGTTTCTTAAGATGTTTACTTGAACAATGCATTCAGCAAGTCTTTAGTTCGGAAATTACCTAGTGAAAAATCTCGTTAGAATGCACGTCTTGTAGTACGTATTGTATAGAAAATCGTGAGTGTAATGAAAACTAAAGACCCTTTACATATAAATGGTAGATGAATTAGTTATAAAAAAGGAGCTTACTACTAAATAATAGTTGAATGAATTCCTAACGATTAAGTTGTTGGGATATGTAAATGAATAAATGATTATCGTAGTTTATAGATTGTTCTGTCTATTAAAAAAGAAAAGAAAATACGTACAATGGTCTCTTTTTCGCGCACGCACACACACACACACACACACACACACACACACACACACACACACACACACACACACACACACACACACACACTTACTTTTCGGGGCACTAATCCATTTATCTTTTGCCCCAAGTGGTATGTCTGCGGACTTGTACTGCTAGAAACCTGGTTTCGATACCTGTGGTGAGCAGAGCACAGATAGCCCTTCGTGTAGCTATGTGCTTAATAACAGACAACAACAATAATCCTCTTTAATGTTTTTTAGGTAATACAGTTTGAGAATCAACAGATCAGAAAGAAATTCCTGAACAAAGTGGAAAACTTTTTGTTGAGTCGAAAGAAAACGCTCGAGGTTATTCAGACATACAGAGATGCCATGTTGTCTAACGCAGAAACAAAGGAAAAACGTCAAAAACGCTTAGAACATTTCTTCCGGGAAGCTTACGCTCTGGTAAGTTATTGTTGTCTAACGCAGAAACAAAGGAAAAACGTCAAAAACGCTTAGAACATTTCTTCCGGGAAGCTTACGCTCTGGTAAGTTATTGTTGTCTAACGCAGAAACAAAGGAAAAACGTCAAAAACGCTTAGAACATTTCTTCCGGGAAGCTTACGCTCTGGTAAGTTATATACCAAGAAATATACCAAAAACCTGGTAAAAAAAATACATTCTAAATATACAGGTAATTAGACGATGATTAATTTTTGTTTTTCAGTTGTGTTTATCAAATCAGTTGTTAGAATTGCTTTATATCACTAAATCATTATTTTGAACTGTTGAGTTGTGAAATACCTCTGCTCGTTGGAGCTTTCGACATGTTGTGTTTAAACTCTTTTGCGCAATATAAAGTAATATAATACACAAACTTATTACTGTATTAGTATAGTATATTGTTTTATTTTTTGTAGACGTTTGGATTAAAACCAGGTGAAAAACGGAAGTTTGAGGACGTCAGCAATGACATTATCATGGTTATGCGGACATCGCTGTCAAAGAAAGAGTTTGCCGAAGCTCTAGGAATGAAACCGGATTCGCTGTTTGTTAAACAGATGTTTAACTGTGTCGATAAAGACAAAGACGGCAGAATCAGTTTTCAGGAGTTTCTGGATACCGTTGTTTTGTTCTCTAGAGGTAAATTAACGTCTGCGTTATTGAAACGTTTTTTATTTTTGTAAGTAAGAGTGTAATTCAACACGGAGGCTGTGAGGGCGTTTCACTGTTTAGGAATTTTCAGCGCTATTAATACTATTCAGCAACCTTGACTGTTTTTAATGAATATTTATTGTATCGTGTAGAGGGGAAAATTTGGTTTAGTCATTTACTTAATTGTAAGTGGTAAAGCGCATTGCAACATCCCCGATTGTTAAAAAGTCTTTAAGTACAGACTGCGTTAAAAATGATGTATCTCTTAAAGAGCGCTTCAAAACGGTTCGTGTCGCACAAAGTTGATTTTTCGCTCTGTCTACTTGTCATTTTTCTAAAGGTTAATGCTCTCCTTTATCTGAAAAAGCAAATTATCGATAATTTATTTTTAAATGTTTATTTTAAAGCTTTATATTTATTAAATGCAAACATATTAATGAATATACACTCGTTTATTAAACCATATTTAAAAAGTGAGACTTCCATCAAAACTAAAGAATTGTAAAAACATTTATAAACAAAAACAAAAAATTGATGGGGCATCGTGTTTGTCCAAGCAACGGTGTATCTAAGTTAAGTGTATAGTTCATGAATTACTGACAAAGTAAAGGTTATCCTCGGTGGGACAGTGATAAGTTTACGCTAAAAATAGAGGTTCGATTCCATGCGATGGGCACAGCAAATGGTCTAATGGTGTGTGTGTGTGTATATATGTGTATGTGTGTGTGTGTGTGTATATATATATATATATACTATTTCGTACATTTTATCGTACCAGATTAACTGGGAAGGTCAGAAATGTTTGTTTTATGCACGATTTTAAGAAATGCGTAAATTGAAACATCAGACATTTACTACAAATTTTGTTTTCAAGGGGCAGGGTATTGACGATAGCAACTAGTTTTTACGTGGTTTTGAGAAACTTGTATTATTTCCCTAGCGATAATTTCATTTAAGTAATGGATAAATATTACATAGAAGTTAAGTTTTTGTTTTATGACATCGCAGTCTCTTCTAATGATCAGTATATAAGTTAACTATAATTCTTACTGGTTAATGTCTAATTCTTTTGATCACATTTTAACGTTGTGAACAGCTTGTATGCCTTTTGAGTCCGTATCGTATCAATTTTAGAATCAGTCGCATTGATGACTAGAGTGTATTCTTCACTTAATGATTAACTTATTGTTTATTTCGTGTTTTTGTATGTCAATAAGTAACATATAATTTTTTCATATACGCAATTTAAAACTGGTATTCATTATTTGGAGAATATTCACGATAAATATCATTGTAAAAGAACAGTTAGTTTCTGATGTTTAAATTGTGATTTGAATATATTATTTAGGAGTGACTTAAACTGACTTCGGACTACTGACAAAAATGTATTTCATAAACAAATTCCAATTAGTTAATACCTTTGATTCACATGTTTTTTAAAAATAAGGAAAGGTAAACAAGCAGTGATAATTACTGTATCTTATGCAGGTAAAACGGAAGACAAACTTCGAATTTTCTTCGATATGTGTGACAATGATGGGAATGGAGTCATTGACAAACGAGAGTTGACCAAAATGCTGCGTTCTTTGGTAGACATTGCGAAAACTAACTCCATGACAGAATATCAAGTGATGGACCTGATTAGTGGGATGTTTGCATCTGCAGGATTGGAAGATACCGAAGAGCTAAGCTACGATGATTTTAAGGTTATGATGAAAGAATACAAAGGCGACTTTATCGCTATTGGGCTGGACTGTAAAGGTAATATTCTGTGGGATTGTACCACAAAAGAAACTTAATTATTTATAACATTTCTGATATTTCAATAGTCGTTTGTTGTGTTTATTTATTAATAGGAGCTGACGAGTGAAAGTAAAGCAAACTATATGTACTTCCGCAGGGTCCCCGATAGTGTTCTGTTTCGGGAGTAGATTAACAAAATTAAGAGTAACAAATGTATTTCTTGCTTTTGAAGTTCACATTTCATACCGTGTTGTAGTCTACAGAGTACATAATTATTCTCGTGATTCATGGCACGCGCACGTTTCACTGACGTCACGCTGTACAAATTGCACCGTTCGTCGTTCCTAATGTTAAGTCATTTTAGCGTCTACTGACTTGCAACACACTACTGTATAGTGGTGCGAGTGGTTGAAACAGGTGACCTTCTCCTGGCGGCTTTCGGGGAAATATGTCAACTATTCTATATCTGCTATATCCAGTGCCGATTAGGCCTTTCGTTAAGTACCAAGACTCCGTATGTGATTTCCATTAATTTCTGTGTATTTAATGCATAAAAGTTTCTGTTTTTATTTGATAGCTTTTCATACACCTAGTTAACTATATTAATTATTGGATTAACTTGTTAGATCTGACTTGAAGTTAATGATAATATTTAAAACAATGAAGAAATATGATCTGTATTTTCCATACTTGTCATCCGCGCAAAGCTTGGTTAATATTAGAAATTTAACACCAACATATTCACTTATTTTGATACACTGTTATTACTAAGGTTTCTTTTTCTTTTTAAACAGGTGCCAAACAAAACTTCTTGGATACCTCCACTAACGTAGCCAGGTGAGTTTTGTAGGTTAGATATATAACTTGAAAGTGATAATTTTGACAATTTGATTTCATATTAGTTGACTAAAAGACTAAAAAGCTGAAAAAAAAATGAAACTGAAAAATTGAAATATCACGATTTCTTAAATACTTCACAAAAGATTCAGCGTTTCGTTTTTCACTGATGTTAATGAAACTTTGATTCTGTGTTAAATGTAAATATCTATTAATGTATTAACGAGGGTACATTCTTTACTTAAAGAATGACCAGCTTTCAAATCAACCAACTACCAGAAGAATCACCTAACTGGGCCCAACAGAAGTGGAATCATTTGATCACAGTCCTGGAAGAGAACAGACAACACATTTTCTATCTCTTTGTCTTTTTTGTCATCAACGTGGTTTTGTTCATGGAAAGGTTTATCTGTAAGTGTTCACTGCACTTTTTAATCTAATTGTCCCGAACGTGCATATATTGACCGTATTGTGTGTTTTAGCTAACTTATCTAAGCGTTTACTGCATTTGACCAATAAGAAGCTTTATTCATGTTGTACAACTTTTCACTGTAGCGTTATCTGTACAAATCACTTGTTATAAATACGGTCTAAGTTCTGGAAAAGTGTATGTATTTGGGAATATGAATTTGATAACAATGTTGTTCAGTTTAAAAAAAAACATCTTTGTGTTGATTGTACTTTCCATTAAGTAGTTCAGATTAATCATTAATCTTACTATGAAATGAACAACATTATTCTCAGATTAATCATTAATCTTACTATGAAATGAACAACATTATTCTCAGATTAATCATTAATCTTACTATGAAACTGAGAATAATGTTGTTCATTTCATAGTAAGATTAATGATTAATCTGAGAATAATGTTGTTCATTTCATAGTAAGATTAATGATTAATCTGAGAATAATGTTGTTCAGTTCATAGTAAGATTAATGATTAATTTGAGAACAATTTTGTTCAGTTCATAGTAAGATTAATGATTAATCTGAGAATAATGTTGTTCAGTTCATAGTAAGATTAATGATTAAGCATTTATTCTATCCTCCTTTCAATATTTCTTACACAATATGAATTTTCCTATCTTATCTCCTTATAGTCTACTCCTACATGACAGAACATATGGACCTGAGGCATGTCATGGGGATGGGTATTGCTTTCACTCGAGCCGCTGCGGCCTCTTTGTCCTTCTGTTACTCTCTGCTACTGCTGACCATGTGTCGGAACCTGATCACCAAGCTGAGAGAACTTCCTGTCCACCAGTACATCCCGCTAGATTCCCATGTTCAGTTCCACAAGATTGTCGCCATAACAGCGCTCTTCTTCACATGTTAGTAGACAGATGTTTCTCGATACGTATGTTACAGTAATTAAAAAATTATCAAGAAACGTTAAGAGTGATTATCGCCTTTACTTGTGTCATGCTGATAGCAGAATTTCTACAAAGAATAGCACAAGTGATAACTACAATTTAGATAAGATAAATTAACCTGCAATGCCATTCAAATCGTTCTTAACGGTTTCGTCCAAGCTATAATGATGATTTCACCATTTCATCAAATACAGAATTATTTTTACATGAAACTAAGTATTCATTCATCATCATAAGACCACGTCATCTTTTTGGCAACCTAGTAATAAGGTTTCTCACCTCATCACTTGGTGAGAAACGCTTGTGTTAATAAATGGTGTTGTTTTTAACACGTACGCTGTATCTTAACATGCAGCACTGGTGTTTCTTGCATAACTAGTGGTAACGTATTTATACTTCTTGTAAAGCGATAATGGTTGTTTTCTTGTGTGGCACAAGTTTGTAGTTTTATATCGCTATGTAACGATAATACTAATCTTTGCTTTCCTATTTACATGTTCTTTGTTTTGGCCATTTTGCGATTATTTAGAGGCAAAGCTGGTGTTTCACTGAGTTAACGACGCATAATCGAACATAACTACTTGGTTAAGCAAGAACTAATGTTTATTTGTCTGCATTAAGACATGGTGTGTTTGTATCTCCAAGTTTCCATAATGAGCGTTGCTGATGTTTGTCATCAAACTTCTTTAAGGTGAAAAAGCTCAAATTAACTTTATAACAATTATCTTTCCCTCTAAACAAGTAAATGGGTTTGTTGACTTCTGATTTAAGATCAGACCTTCTCAGAGGTTCATAGATGCCCAGCCCACTTCTATCTTTTGAGGTCTTTGGCTATAATAAAAATAAATGATGACACATGAAAACAAAATAAGACAATCATTAACTCAAAAGAAAAGTGAAACATAATTTGAATCTTTTTTATTTAACATGTACTTGTTAATATTATTTAGCATTTAATAAATGCTTTTTTTTTTCTATTTGCATAAAAACAAGTCATGGAACTTTAAAAAAATAACGTGTGTAAATATTTGGCCCGAGCCAAATACCCCCCTCCCCCTAATTGGCCTTATTTAAGATAATGTGTGTTTACTTCTTCCGGTCTTCTTGTGCAGCAAGCGTTTTATCTATGTATGTGTGTGTGTGTATGTGTGTGTGTTTTTTATACGTCTTTGTACTGATAAGTTATTTCCACTCTTCTGTGTAGTGGTTCATACCATTGGTCACTGTATCAACTTCTATCACGTATCAACTCAACCAGTGGAACATCTACGTTGTCTTACCAAAGAAATGCAGTTTGAGTAAGTGATTGTTTAGTTTTTGTAAATATATCTATCTCGTTTAAATCGGCAGTGACTGTCTGAGACTACTTTGTGTGACCTTTCGAGTGAAGTAGATCCACACTATGAAACTTAGAATGGATTCTCTCTCTCCTTTTGTAATCATTATCTCCTTTAAGTAAAGCTGAAATTAAACTTGTAATATTTAAAATCATTACACGCAAGAGACCCTACTACATAGGTGTGCTGAAAGGTCCATATGACTATTTAAAGACTCATCGATAGGTTAGATATTTGTTTCCTAAGTATTTGATTTTCCACTGATGAAAACACCAATGGAGCGTTTATTAATCGAATCAAGTATTTTTTTTTTCATTTTGTCAACTGTTTTATTATACACCCCAAATTTATCAATGTAAATAATAATGACTTCATATCCCCCAAACAATAAGTGAATTAAATGAAACTTCTTACAGTAGTTACTCGTAGTGTTGTAATGGTTTGCTTGGTTCTGTTGTTTGTTACATACAGTTTGATTATTTAATTTTGTATCTCACGAAAGTTAGATTTACAATTTATTTTCTTGTATCTTTTTGTAGCTCTGACTTCAAACCAACGATAGCGTTCTGGCTTTTCCAAACCATAACTGGTAAGCTTTTCTTTGACAAATTCATTTATTTTAACAGCAGCTTACAACATAACACTTGTATCTAATTTACCTGTTTTTGGATTTCAACTGGATGTTTTTGCAGCATGTTTGTTTTCACGTATATCAAATTATCTCTCTCTCTCTCTCTCTCTCGCCGCACAAAAAACACACTCGACGAGTGTATATTTGATATTCTATTTCGTGTAATAACTTTAACAAAATTTTGGATTGGCTTATGAATATATGCTATGGTCTTGTTGCTTCTGCTTGACTTTGAATATTGTAGAACATGTGTATTAAAGTGTTATTTATGGACATATATTTAAACTCTAACTGCTGTAAAATGTACTTTTAAAATCCAAGTTTTTTATAAAACCTAACCAAATTTGTCATTTATTTTAAACTTAAAAATTCCTAACACGAAGTGCAGATGACATTACCAATCACTTTGATATATCTTTTGGTTCGTTATAGCAAATAACTGTTTTTTCTCAGGTATCACTGGCGTTATCCTGTTCGCTATTGTTTGTATTATCTTCATCTTTGCTCACCCGACAATACGACAAAAAGCATACAAATATTTTTGGGGAACCCACAGCTTGTACATTCTCTTGTACATCTTATGCATTATCCATGGATTAGCAAGACTCACTGGGGTAAATAACACACCCTCTCAATAGCTTATTTTCTAGATTAATTTTACATGCAACTCACTATAAATGAAATGTTGTTAATCACCTTTCATTAGGTAGGTAAGTGATGTTACGTATTGTTGTAACACGTGTCAATGTGTTAGTTGGTACTACGATAAAATGAGAAATGCTAAAAATATATTAAATGTTAATTTGTTTTGGATTGTAATTTTAGCTAAAATAATGGGTTAATCTTCATAATTGTTCACATCTAACTGTGGTAATATTACTAAATCATTTCACATTACTTGTATGTGTATAATAACTGAATATAATGTTCTATTACTTACTTCAATTACTCTTACTTCGAGGTGTTCTAAGAGCAATTTAGAAAAACTTCAATATGTTACGTGTGTTTCAATTTAGAGCCCTCGTTTCTGGATGTTTTTCATTGGCCCAGCTGTCGTTTATATCTTGGACAAAATTGTCAGTCTTCAGACCAAGTTCATGGAATTAGACATAATTGAAACTGATTTACTTCCTTCAGGTATGAACTTTTTTATTATTTCTTTTTCTTACAAAGCTTTTTTTTCAAGATTATGAAACAATAAATGTTTGAAATGGTTTCACTCAACAAAACTAATGTGCATTTTGTGCTCGCATTTCTTTCAAATTTCAACTCAGCAAAAATGCTAAGTTGTGTAGTATTAAACCATTTTGTGTCACTAGTTTCTGCTCACTTGCAAGGAGACAGAATTTGTAGCTTCGTTCTAGTTACCATACAGTTTAAAAGTTTAATTCCAACAGTAATATATCGGTTCTTGCTAATAACAGTGAACGTTTTATTGCCTTGTTTCCAGACGTAACCAAAGTGAAGTTTTCCAGGCCGCCTAACTTTAAATACCTGTCCGGCCAGTGGGTCCGCCTCGGATGCACGGGATTCAGGCCTAACGAATTCCACTCGCTGACACTGACTTCTGCCCCTCATCAAAACTGTTTGTCAGTACACGTAAAGGCTCAAGGTCCCTGGACATGGAAACTAAGAAACTACTTTGACCCAAGTAACCTACATGATGCTGCACTTCCCAAGGTACTTGTATACATAATTACTGCATGATTGAATAAAAGTTGTGAGACGTGGAAGCCAATTAAATTACTTCATAAAAACAAAAAAATTAATAAAGTAAACAGAGAAAACTACAGTTAAAAAAAATATATTGATTCAATGATATGAAACTTCGGTTTCTAAAAGGAAATAGCTTAACAAGTGGTCAATCCATTTGACTTAGTTATAGAAATTACCATGAATGAATATTTAAGTAAATTAATAATACGTTCTTAGGTTCATTTTACGTCTTTAATCCATAACTCGTGTTGTATATAAAATTGATATCCTTCACTAACAACTAATTACTTCGTTATCCAGCCACAGACAGTGATTGTCATGTCTTCCGAAATGATGTACCCCATTATATCACAAAACTATTATTGTTGCTCATGATTCCCACAGAGAGCTAATGACGTATCATGCCGCGCATTGTTTTCCCATTTATCAACTAGTTCAGTTAGCAATGTTTTAATTAACTCTTGTACCCGCATTAGTTCTAGTTTTTAACTGAATTTCTAAACAAGTGCGCACATTTAATGACGTATAGTTCATGAACTCCCAGCGGTTTTGTAGTGAAAGTTTATTTTTAATTTCCTTTTCACATCAAGATTCGACTTGAGGGACCATTTGGTGGAGGCAATCAAGATTGGTACAAGTTCGAAATAGCAATTATGGTGGGAGGAGGAATTGGTGTCACGCCTTATGCCTCTATCTTGAACGATCTTGTCTTTGGTACGTCCACCAATAGATATTCCGGAGTAGCGTGCAAAAAGGTAAACATAAAAACAAAAAACTACTTTTAAAAGTACTCCTACACTTGGATATAAAATAATGTCATAAATTCCTATTAAATAAAATGTGTGTGTGGGGGGGGGGGGGAAGGAACGATGCAGTGACGTTTGATAATTTTTTCTCCTGCTTCAGGACAAATACTTAAGGAACCTCTTATTCATGTCAGGATTTGGTTAATTATATTTAAATTAAAACCTAAGTATTAATTAACAAAAATTAATTTTTTTATTCAAGTTCCTTTTACTGATTGCTTAGTGGCTTTTGTCAAAAAATGTTGTTGGGTAAAAAAAAATAAACAAACAAAAAACTGGAACTTTCTTTTAAAAAGTTAAAAATGCCTAAACTGACCAGGTGAACTTTACCTTTTAAGGTCTATTTCTTGTGGATCTGTCCGTCCCACCGTCACTTTGAGTGGTTTATCGATGTCCTGAGGGATGTTGAGAGGAAAGACGTAACTAACGTTTTGGAGATTCACATCTTCATTACCCAGTTCTTCCATAAATTCGACTTGAGAACAACTATGTTGGTAAGTGGTTCTACCTCATCTAGCAGTATATAGTGTGGTTTTTATATACTCGTTAAGTATGCACGGAATTGGAGAAAGTGTTAGCAAAGATTTCTTTAGATTCCTTATAGTTTTGAAATTTTTATTACTAGGAAGTAGTTTTTTTACAAATTTTACATTATATCCTTAAAGATATATTACTAATTATAAAGTCTTGTAATTAAAGGTGTATTGGAAATCTGTTTTTAATGTATAATGATGATATATCGTTCTGTGATTTTATCTCCCTATCATAAAGTTCTATTATTATAGTATACATTTCATTTTTAACACCATATCTCTAACTCTTATTCTCACGTTTTTAACTTGTATATACCAAAAAGGTGTATTGGAAAAATGTTTTTAATGTATAATGATGATATATCGCTCTGTGATTTTATCTCCCTATCATAAAGTTCTATTATTATCGTATACACTTCATTTTAACACCATATCTCTAACTCTTATTATCACGTTTTTAACGTGTATATACCAAACTGTATGTCCCTCGTGTCATTGATTCATGTTGTGTAAGTAATAAGACGTGTCGTTATATCTTTTCCTCCTTCTAAATGTATTTTTTTCTAACTTGGTCAAATGTAAATGTAATTCCCTATCTTTTAGTATATCTGTGAGAACCACTTCCAACGGATTTCCAACAGCAGTATGTTCACTGGCTTGAAGGCTATTAACCATTTCGGCCGACCTGATATGACCGCTTTCCTTAAGTTTGTACAGAAACAGCATTCTTACGTAAGTAAATAGATATTCGTTACTGTATTGTTGCGTATTAGCCTCGGTAAGTCTGAGGGCTTCTATGCTAAAAAAAATCGGGTTTCAATAGCTGCGGTAAGCAGAGCACAGATACCATATTGCATAGCTCTGCGCTTAACAACAAAAGAACTTGCATAGGTAAATCAACATCAATTTTGTATAGAGAAATTTCACTTTTGGTTAGGTGAATCAACACAATCTTTCTGCAAGTACTTGGACTTTATAGGAGTTGCGCTTTATTGTAAGTGTTTGGTTTGTACAGCAACAAATATGTTGTGTATTATATTCTATTGTTATTTCGGAAGTACTAGTAAGTGCTTGTTAATTATATCTTAAATCAGTTGTAAGATGAACGTATGTCACAATTCACAAAATATGTTACAACGTTTAAAGCTCATTACACTGTTATTTACAACTTTAAGTTTTCAGGTAGTCCTTCGAGACGTTGTTCTTTTGTTTGAGTTATTTTCCTAAATAAAATATTGTTAAGCAAGTTACGCAAGAATGATTTATTGAACAAGCTTGAAAAATCACACTAATCATGATGCTTAAATAACATTTCCCTGAATAGGCTCAACTAAGTTTCGTATATTATATTTGCAGGTGAGCAAAATTGGTGTGTTTAGCTGTGGGCCCACAGCACTAACGAAAACAATCAACAATTCCATAGAAACAGTCAACAAATCTCGCAAATTGCCGTATTTCTTGCACCACTTCGAGAACTTCTAGATGCCTCAAGTTTTTCAGGGAATAGTGTACTATTTGGTGATCACTAATTATAGTAGGTCCTTCATAAAAGTTGAACACTGTATTCAAGAATCGGGAATTGTGGGAGATAGGGGAGGGGGTTTAAAAGCTTTTGTATCTTTGCCTGTTATTGACCAATCAAAATACTATAAACAACAAACTTGGTGTATAAATAAAAGGTGAGTATAATAAAAGCAGGTAGAACAAACAAACGAAACAATTAACTTTGATATGTTGCCAAGTGATAGGGAAATTATGCCAACCTCTGTACATATTCTCTAAATGTTTTATTAGGCTTACAAAGTAATCGCGAGGTCTAGTTAAATTTAAGGTCGCCAATAAAAGTTGGCGACAGGCTTAAAATAAAATTCATTAAAGTTTGAAATTTCAGTATATGACAATGAAAACGAGACACGGTTGTCTAATCTCTTGCTACGACAAACTAACTTGAATATTTAGAATTTATTAGCTCTAGTATACAGTTGACAAATATATCACCACAACCGTGTCCCTTATTTAACTGATGTCCGTCTATTTTTCCATAGTATACTTTTTATTTTATACAAGTTATTTCCACGAGTGAAATATTGTTCAAACTCGTGTTTTCTTTTTTTTTTTAAAATGATAAACATTGTATTTTGGATATAAGTTTAGAAAAAGAGAATTTGGGTTGTATCTTTTAATGTGATATGGTTCGCAAACCAAATTTATTTAAATGATTATGCAAAGAAATGTCGAGTGCCTGTAAAATATACTATATGTATGTTAAACTTTGACGTCCATAAAGCAATATTTGCAATTGTAAAACTACTTGTTTTAATTGAAACTTTTTAAAGCACGCACACACACACACACACACACACACGTTAGTTTCTTAGAAACTCAAGTGTGCATACTGCAGTTTTCTGAAATTACAGGAGTGAACCTTGAGGGACAAAACATTTTGTTGAACTTCGGTTATGTCATTATCCCCGATGTCATAACATCATAAATACTGTGGTTAAGTTTAGTGAGGATTATGGAGACACTGTGTATAATATTTGTTAGCTTCAAACCTTTTTGACGTGTTCGATTTCTCATTAATAGCTTCTTGAAGACGAATTATTATTTAAAGCTTTATTTGTATATCTGGAATAAGGCCTAATAACACTTAGAATAACTAAGACTGTACAAGTTTGTGGGTATTGTCTCACAAATAAAATTGTACTTTTCTGTTCTGGGTGTTCAAAGTCAATTATTTAAGAAAAATGTATTACGAAAGCGATTAAAATTACTAAAACTGGATTGCTGATAAAATAAAATTCACTTAAACTACTCCCACTTTTATAGACGAGATTTTATTCTAGAAAGTTCCTGCTGGCTGTTAATTTCGGGACATCATAAGCCAAATATTATAATTTTCATAAGATCAACTTAACATTTACATTGTCATGACTGCTTCATTAGTTGAGTAGTTAGCACTTGATGCAACACAAAAGCAGCTGCAAGCTCACAGAAACCTGTCTAACGTCTTATAAACATAAAAATTAAAAGTTCTTATAATAATAAAAATAAAAGATGTTTCATCTATAACTTTAAAATGTAAACCATACTTGTTTCACAAGGTTGTTTGTTCGCGTGAAATGCGTCTGACTTTTTCACTGAGTGGTTCGTTAAATCTTTTCTTATTGGAGGAAAACAACAAAAATACTTTCCTGTTAATCATTTACCATTATAAACCTAAATTGTATTTTTATAAGACAAAGTGATTTGTAGAGAATATTGACATTGACACATATCTTCTAAGGTATTTGTTTTCTAGTTATTTCTAAACCTTTCTTTAACTTTATTGTAAACAAATATACATACCTCTGCCTCCAAAACATAAATTAACATTTGTTGAAAAACTAAACTTCTTTTACAAAAGTATTTTCGTTAGTTAACATGATTAACAAAGTGAACAAGCAAGGTTATGTTAAAAAACACCTTTTTTTTTTTAAAAAAAAACAACTATTATTTTATACGCAATTCTATAAAAATGAGATTGTTTCCAGTCTCCAAATTACTAAAATACAATAATTTACTGTACAGGATAAAAAGTGGTAAACAAAAAAAAAAACCCCGACAAGACTGGGAAAACAATCTCATACACTTTACATGTTTCGACGTACACAGCGTGGTCACAAGTAAATAGACACCACCTTTTAAAAAAAAATACATTTTTCAGTCATATTCACATGAATTGAT
>NW_013665777.1:701300-703589 GCF_000517525.1 Limulus polyphemus | reverse complement strand
ATAGTAATATAATTTTTAACCTTTCATGTTCATTCAGTCTGAATTTTAAATTTATTCTAGTTTGTGCTATATAAACTTTTTTACATTCGCATAAAATTTTATATATGCCAAATTTTTCCATTAAATCAATTTTATCTTTAGTTGTATTAAGAATTTGGCTGACTTTCTTTATCAGTTTGTATATCGGAAAAATATTTGTTTTTAAATTTTTTCATTATTTGACAAGATAAACCAGGTATATATGATAGTACTAAACATTCTTTCTTACTTTTTTCAGCAAATGGTTTTACCTTAATATTTTTATTCCTGTTTTTTTTTTAGTTTTATGACAGCTCTGTCAACAACATTTGGATTAAAACCTCTTTCCACAGCTATGTGCTTAATTACCAATAACTCATTATTGATATCATCCTGTTTAAAACATAATTTTAGTATCCTGTCCACATAAGAGTAAATAACACAGGTCTTTTGAGATGTAGTGTAACAAAATTGTTGATGTTTGTTAAGGTACTTGGATGATACATTTTGGACTTAGCGATATGGTAAATACGAACTAGCTGATTTTGCTAATTACCTTAACATTGATAATTCTATAAGATTTAATTGTTCAGAGCATCCCTACCAAAAGTAATTATGTGGATCATCTGCGATGCTAGGTGATGTGGGAAGCACCTCTGCCGATTCTAATTCCATTTTAGTAGTTGTGGGGGAGGGGCGTAACATTTCTCATGCTGGTATATTTGTGGTGAACCTCCACGAAGAAGTAATTAAGTAGAATATCTTCATGCAGACCCTAACACTGGTTATTATATGGAAAACCCTTGCTGATACTATGGTAGTCGTGTGGAAAATCTTCTCCAACTGAACCCCCCCCCCCCCACCAGCATTAAAAATAGTTGTTGATCTATTATAACCCATTGATATTTAAAGAAGTACTTTGTACAAATGCATAAAACTGTAATAATGCCAGCAATAGTAATGAGCAAGTAACTAAAGAATAAATATAATGTACAAAAAAAAATAACTCTTATCGACAGCCAAGTTTGTAATTCTGTATACAAGTTTGGCCTGTCGAACCTAGTCTGGATATTTGTATGTTTTGGTAATTGTTTAATCATTTGTGTATTATTATGTTAGTGTTATTTCAGTTTAACTACCCAATAATTTGTAACACTAATAAAATGTTTTACTAACATGGGCACAGGTTGGCCTTGTGGCAGAGCCCGGGGTTCGAATCAATGCGATACCTTAAACTATTCCCCGCTCTTTAAGCTGTATGCGAATTATACGAGTAACAGTCAGCCCTTTAGTGTGGATGGTAGTGCTAACTATCTGCCTTTCTTCTGGTTAATAGCTCAAAATTATAGACCGCAGCAGACAGCCTTTGCAGCTTTGCCATTAATACAGATTTCCTAACATCACATTATCTATTTCTCTCTTTCTCCATCTTTTAAAACCTGTTCACAAGTGTTAAAACACTTAGTTTGTTGTAATTCATATAATAAATCAATAAATAAAACTGGTCATTTTTTGTTTGTTTTTTATTCTGACTCGTATGGTAGTATACCTAGAAATGATAAATTTCGAAAGTAATTCATTAAAATGTTTCCACTACTCGATGTGACAAATAAGTGTACTCTGTATGATAAAAAGATACTTTCGGTTAAAAATGCACTAAAAATGAGCAGAAATACTGGCCTGTCCTATTAAAAATACCAAGTTTACGTGTTTTTTTTTTGTTTTGTTTTTTAATGTTTAGAACAACTTAGTATCATTGTCGTTTAATAACGCATATCGTACATTTCAATCATGTTGGCACGTTAGTTCATAACTTAAACCTTACAAACAAATACAAAGGTAGGCCAAATGTTTCGAACTATGAAAATCTAACAAGCTGACATGGTCCGCTTCAACATTACTGAAACGTTAAGAGTTAAATACTGCTATAACATCGCCGAACTTGCTTAATACAAGTCGAGACTAGTAATCAAATTTTAACCTCATATAGGTACCCTCTATAATATCTTACTATGGCTGTAGGTTTGTGTATTCAAAGTAAATGCTTTTTAACAGTTAACAAGCATTACGTTTGCAAATATATTACCATTCAGTGAACTTGGGGGTTCCTTCGGACCTATGATGAATACACATAAATAACACCGATATTTAGTAAGCAAGATTTCATGTAAACAAGTAGATATACTTTCGATGACGAGGAACCCACTTTGAGACTAATAATGGCTGGAGACGGCTTAAATGGGTAATGAAGAAAAACTTTAATATAAGTTT
>NW_013665777.1:697702-700989 GCF_000517525.1 Limulus polyphemus | reverse complement strand
AAACTTATATTAAAGTTTTTCTTCATTACCCATTTAAGCCGTCTCCAGCCATTATAAGTAGATATACTGAGTCCCTGCAAGAGGGTTTCATTACAGATATACTGTACAGGAGTGATATTCCACCAGTAATCTGGAAGCCAGTACCGGTTCTTTTTGGAACTTCAAGTGGAGTATCAGGACGTTACGTTATATATTTACTTCAATATGAATAGTGTACGAAGAAGCAGTGTCAAATCTATACTCCACTCACCTTGTAGCCAGGTCGTATCCTGTCCTTTAAGAACAATTTTGCCACTGGATATCCATTTTTTTTTTAAATATTTATAACCGTAAATGAGCCTATGGGCTTTATTTAAGAAGGACCTTCTGAATGGGTATAATAGGGTTAGTTTGGATTCCTTCTCTTTCTCTTAAATGTAGGAATCTATATTAACTATGCCAGTCAAGAGTTAATATGGTTTTGTAGCTAGCATGAACGTTTACAAGAATAACACTGTGAATCCACAATAATCCATTGTATAATTAACACACTTTACAGTTGAATCCAGTAGTTTCTGGTTGATTCAGGTCACGACTGTTTCATATGTCATGATACCGAGAAAGATAACTAAGTAGTTATCTTAAGCATCACTCTATTCTACGGATTAAAGTAGAATGTTAAGAAACAAAATTGATAGTTAATATCTAACAGACAGAATATATTAATTGTTCATAAATATTGAAAAAGAGGAAATTTGAGCCTCGGTCACAAAAAAGGTATACAAATCGCATATTTAAGTTAATGTTATACATAGGTTACCGCTAAGTATGCGTGAACTAGGGCAGAGATTTTCAAACTAATAAATAATGACAACGATAAACATGTTTAGACATGTAATTCGAGGAAACCAAAATTTCCTTACAAACACCTGCCTTAAAAATAAGCGCTGAAGAAAAGATTAATATAAACAAAAAACGGTCTCAACGAAGTCAAAAAAATTA
The DNA here is from genome assembly GCF_000517525.1 of Limulus polyphemus. NCBI lineage: Eukaryota > Metazoa > Arthropoda > Merostomata > Xiphosura > Limulidae > Limulus > Limulus polyphemus. The sequence continues at coordinate 700,008 of NW_013665777.1, read as the reverse complement.
TCATTTCTATTTTACTTCAACCTAAAGTTTACAAACTAGTCCTTAATGTTCTCGCAAGTATCTGTTCCCCTATGGGTCAGTGTTAAGTTTGCGGAATTATAACGCTAAAATCATGGGCTCGATTCCCAGCTGTGGACAAAACGCAGACAGCCTATTGCGTAGCTTTACGCTAAAAACAGCAACACAAGGATCTATTTAATGTAGTTGATTTAGTTCTCCTCACTAAATACACCATATTATTAACAGACATTTTGTTAAATGTTTCACAGCAGAACGGTTATATCACCTCTATCTTTATTTTACAAATCCAACAATTTTAAGAACAACGTTTCTGGACTACTATTGCTGAGTATAAGTTGTTAAGCAATCGTAAAACCGCTCTGTCATATTTCAAGTATCCTCGGCAATAGGTATATGTGCACTGTATGATACAACGATATATTTAAAATCGCAATTATGCTGAAAATGAATAACCGTTGTAAGAAATGAGGAAAGAATATTGTAATTTTTATATTTTGACATGCACATGCTCCGTTCTGAAATAGGATACCATCATTATGAATTTTCTGTTACAAAAAAATAGGTCTTTACCAAAAAAAGAAAAAAATACTTCTTATCTTGACCTTTTTCCAGAGAAGTGAATATTACATTGAAACATAGATTTACTCAAACTACAAGTTTTTACTCGAACAGAGGACTAATTATACAACTATAACTTAATAACACTTACTCCACCTACATTCTTTTAGTTTAGTTTTTACTGTTAACTAAGTTAATGACTGGTGGATTTTGATTTATATGTATTTTATCTTTAAACCATTTGAGAACTATTGGGAAAAAATATGATTTCTGAGAATGAAGAGATGCCATTGGCTCACCTAACAAATATATTGGTGTTCCGTGTGTGCTTAGTGACATCCCTGTAAACCGGATGTACAAAGGTTCTAAACTTGTACTCACCTACTTGCTTAGATAAAATTTACATACCACAGCGATTGTTCTGTAGGACTTATACTTGTTTGGCCCACTTCCTGTGTCATGTCCTGCTACAGTTAGATAATACTATTTTCAAAGGTGGCACAGAGGATTTGTACAACTCGGTATAAGTTGAGGATTTATCTTCCTTGAATGTGTATAATGCGAATTATTATTTATTTAAGAACTGTGGGATAGTGCAATAGGACTTTGGTCTGACATAACAGTATGATATCATTATTATTATTGCTATTGTCATGAATAATTTTAAAACGACATTTGTCCAAAAACATCTATTTAAAATTAAAAAGAATACAACGTTAAAATCATTACACAATAAATAGTTATTAAAAACAGACACTTGCTCTTAAAAAGACTCTACATATGTTTCGGTGTACGTGATGATTTTAACGTTGTATTCCTTTTAACTGTAAATAGATGCTATTGTCATCTTTTAGTATAAATGTGATTCCGACTTGTCTGAATAACTAATTGTAGTCAATAACGAATTTAGAAGCCGGCCTGTAAAGTAAAAATTCACATGATTGGATATATATTGTTATGTATTAGAATTTTAAATGGTCCGAAATTGAGTTAACTGATAAATTTAAATTTAGTAGTTAAATTATACTTTGGATTTAGTAGTTAAGTAAAAGCCGATATATATGGTCAGTTTATGATATTTGCCAACAAGAATGATACACACAGTTTTCGTTTTTAACACAAATACGTTTTAATATACTCACAACAATATAATTTACAAAAACAGTTATTACAAACAATGGTTTATAAACAAAAGTTTCACAAACTTCCAAACAATATAAAATCTTCTTTCTAGTCTGGAACTCCCTTGATATCTTATCGAGAGTTTACGATGAGCGAGTTAATTACGAGTTGATGTAGATACGATTCGCTGGGAAGCTAGCTAGCTTTGTCCTTTGCCACACACGCTGAGCTCTCCACGATGAATTTATATGTTTTCGTAAAAATGCTAATGTCCGATGAGAATCCACTGAAGTTAAACGATTTGTAACGTTCGAAATTTATAAATATTCCTGGTCAAATATCTTTAGTTTTCCGATTGATAAGCGTTATAAAAATCACAGTTATAGCTTTCGAAGTTTATAGCACACTGATTATAGCTAACTATTAATAGACACTCATTTTGGCGCGTCGCGTTGGTTGTATTTATAGGCGTGGGAAGGTCCTCTAGAAAATTCAAATTACATAACAATACTGAGCTATATTTAAACGTTTGCGTATATGGATATATTGTTGATTCTTATTCTCGAAAATCTTCTTCACCTTTGGAGAATGAGCGGGAGTTTTGC
>NW_013665777.1:692647-696724 GCF_000517525.1 Limulus polyphemus | reverse complement strand
CACAAGAACGTCGAATCTGAATCACTTGAAAAAAACACGGGGGTGCTTAACTTTTTTCCAGGTGTATATATCCGCAAGTTGATTGATACTTTTCTGAGTACCACAGTAATAGGAAAACAAATAAGAAATATTTTGTTTTTGCTCAAAGTTACACAGTAAGGTATCTGCGTTCTGTCCACCACGGAGAATCGAACCTTGGATTTTAACCATTATAAGTCTGTAGTATTGCCCCCAGTAGATCAGTGGTATGTCTGCGGACTTACAACGCTAGAAACCGGGTTTCGATACCCGTAGCGGGCAGAGCACAGATAGCCCATTGTGTAGCTTTGTGCATAACTTCAAAGAAACAAAGTGTAGTGTTACCGCTGGCCCACTGAGGTACAATGTGAAGAAAAAAGTTCTTAGAAAAAGAAATAAGTTCAAAAAATTTGCATACTGGTTGAAGGAACATGTTTATAGTTTATAAAAACCAACAGGACTAAGGAACTCTTTTTGTTAAGACAATGAATCTTCTTCTAACAGTTAGAGTTTACATGCTTCAAATTATTCGGAAAATCGTCTTAGCCAAAACCCTAAAACTACGTATAACAGTCATTATTTTGAAGATTAATGAGGACTAATAAATGTATTTACTTTTACCATATTATTTTCAACTCGTAGTACTATCCAAAATAATTGAAATTAACCATGATATTACTACCAAAATTAATTACAAAATACATTACAAACTACGAATGAATTCAAATAAGATTCTAAAATTACGACTCCAAACTAATTGCTAGATGCACATGTTAAAAAATATAGAAAATGGTGTTTCCAACAAAAGTTTCTTTTCTAACTTATTATAGATAACAATATCACATTTTTACACACTGTGCCAAGGCATAATTACCATTTACAATAACATTATAAAAATGAACCATACATACACTTCAAAATATTAATAAATTATGACACACCTAGCTGAACTAATGTTCTATAATTCGTTGTTGAAACGGTAATTAGCAGATATTAGACCCATTACAATCAGCAGAAAAATATTTCATTTCTGACTGCAAGAAGCATTTCATGTGTCATACATAGCAAGGCACAGTCATGTAGCTCACACACTATATATATATATATATATATATACATATACCTACACGTACATTATATGTCAACGATTAGAGTTATTGTTGTTGTTTATAACGCAAAGATAAACAGTGGGCTATAAGCACTCTGTACAGCCTCAGATCTTAGCGTCGTAAGTCCGTAAACTTTTAAATGAAGAACTATACGAAACTAAAACACATATAACATAGTGTCAAATTAATGGTAAGTCTTAAAATAAATAAATTTAACCCTCAACCAATATCTATATATCGCATATTAAAATCATCTTCGATTAGCAAAATACGAGACCTAATTATACAAATAAATCTGAATATAAAATAATTATTTTCCTAGTACAACACTGCTTGTTTTTTTTTAAGAGGGGTCGAACGTGACCCAGTGGTTCAAATGCTGGATTATGGAGATGAGATTCTGTGGTTCTCGTCCCGCTACCGTGAAAAGAAAATATCATGCTCTGCACTTTGGAGCCGTCGGTGCGTTATAAGAGTGACAAATAAATAACACTATTTGATATGATAAGAATAGCCCAAGAGTTGGCGGTGGGTGATATTGACTAGCTGCCTTCCTTATTACTTCCTTCTAACCTATTACTTCAAAATCAGGGACAACTAACGCAGATAGATGTCGTATAGTTTTGCGCAAAATTCAACAATTAACGAACAATTCTTTAAGCATTAAAATCCCGTTAAATAAAGATATCATGCTTGAAAACTATAATACAATTTTCTATAAGAATACGTAGAAGTAATAAGAAACAGACACCGAATGACCGAGGAATAGATAAGGGTAGGAGTTGACAGGTATGTTGATGTGACACATGTACATTCTGTATCTATGGTAAAGTTACATTAGCTTTTTGACGCCGTCCTTAATTTTGAACTACTGACCACAGGGGACATTCGGTCAGAAGCACTCTACCACCCACTAGCTAGAGTTTAAAGTGGGGAAGGAGATATTTTGTTGCTTAATCCGGATTCAAACCCGGCTCATCAGCTCCAAAATTCAAATCTTTACCACCAAGCCAGTTCTTGCCTTTTTAAAGCAACGTAAGCAGACTTGATTCAATATTAAAGGAAAATAACTATTTATCCAGAGCTTACAAATAACGGAAACTAGTGAGTATACCAGGGAATTAAACAAATAAAATTGAGCTACAACATCAGAATTGAGTTGATTAAACTGAAGGCTACACAAAACAAAATACGGTGTAATCGACAACTGGTGGAAAAGAAGAATGTAATGAGTTGAAATTTCTGGTAGACCAAGGTTTAGCGAACTTCACATAAAATAAACAGATCCACTTAGAATAATCCCTGGGCTTTGTTGCTAAAGGTGAACTCTTAAATACAAAACTAACAAACACGAGTAGTTATAAAGGGATAGAATCGTAGTACTAATTACACAAATCTCCCCATTTCTCTTGATCTCCCCCTGGGAAACCCAATAACACTTAAAATAAAGGATTCAGTCAAATTGTTATCACTACAATCATTCTCTAACTTTTGGATGTGCCAAAATTTAGCAATTACAAAGGACGGGTGGCATCGCAGTGGTAAAACACAAATATTAACACCCTATAAATCAAAGTTATATGTCTCGCTTGGATCTAACGGTTAAACACACGACATTACTTACCTAATGGTAATAACTATACACACTGCTACATTTTCTTACCTACTACTTCCATACAGGACGAAACACCAACATCGTCAATACTTCAATACATGTAAAAAAAAAAGTCAAACATATGTAATATAAATGACAATATTTAAATTATCAATTTGCATTAATCCAAAGGAAAAGAGAAAGTGAAACAAAAGAACTTTACAAAAATTACAACAACCAAAATAGTTAAAATGCACTGTATAATGAATACAGAAGTAAACGAAACATGGTAAAACAAAGTGAGGTGTAAGTAAACACCCAAACTTTGCAACCTTAATTGAAATTATATCGCACCATTACGCATCCATATTATGTATATAATGGAATAAACGAAAATACAATCAGAAAAGTACAGGTAAAACCTAAGCATCCCTGATCAACTAAAGGAAACTAAACTTTTGTATTTGTTTAAGTTAAACCAGAAGACAACCACAGTTGATGGCCAAAAGCTTGCTTAAGATTTTTTTCACATGTCAATATGTATTCATGTATGGAGGTTGAAAGACGTTTGACTGTCATGTTAAGTTTCACGTAGTCGGAGGAGATTGTTATTAATGTGATAACAGTTATTGTAACAAAAATCATAGAGTCAGTTTCTTATTACTTCTACGTGTTTTTATGTAAAATTGTAGTACAGTTTTCTAACATATTTTTATTTAATGCCCCCAGTGGCAAGTCTGCGAACTTACAACGATAGAAACCAGGTTTCGATACCCGTGATAGGCAGAGCATAGATAGCTCATTGTGTAGCTTTGTGCTTAATTACAAAAAACAATCTGTATTTAACGGTGATTTTAATGCTTAAAGAATTGTTCGTTAATTGTTGAATTTTGCGCAAAGCTATACGACAGCTATCTTTGTTAGTTGTCCCTGATTTTGAAGTAATAGGTTAAAAGGGAATTAATAGGGAAGGCAGCTAATCAATATCACCCACCGCCAACTTCTGGGCTATTCTTATCATATTAAATAGTGGTATTTAATTGTTACTTTTATAACGCACCGATGGCTCCAAAGTGCAGAGCATGATATTTTCTTTTCACGGTAGCGGGACGAGAACCACAGAATCTCATCTCCATAATCCAGCATTTGAACCACTGGGTCACGTTCGACCCCTCTTAAAGAAAAACAAGCACTGTTGTACTAGGAAAATAATTATTTTATATTCAGATTTATTTGTATAATTAGGTCTCGTATTTTGCTAATCGAAGATGATTTTAATATGCGGTACATAGATATTTGGTTTGTTTTGAATTTCGCGCAAAGCTACACGAGGTCTATCTGCGTTAGCCGTCCCTA
>NW_013665777.1:674252-692092 GCF_000517525.1 Limulus polyphemus | reverse complement strand
ATTATATATGTCTCGAGGTTCTTAACTATATGATACAGCATGTGTGTCTGTATCCCTGAGTTTATTTTGTATCATTATATATGTCTCAAAGTTCTTAACTATATGATACAGCATGCGTGTCTGTATCCCTGAGTTTATTTTGTATCATTATAATTGTCTCAAGGTTCTTAACTATATGATACAGCATGCGTGTCTGTATCCCTGAGTTTATTTTGTATCATTATATATGTCTCAAGGTTCTTAACTATATGATACAGCATCTATGTCTGTATACTCTGAGTTTATTTTGTATTATTATAATTGTCTCAAGGTTCTTAACTATATGATACAGCATGCGTGTCTGTATCCCTGAGTTTATTTTGTATCATTATAATTGTCTCAAGGTTCTTAACTATATGATACAGCATGCGTGTCTGTATCCCCGAGTTTATTTTGTATTATTATAATTGTCTCAAGGTTCTTAACTATATGATACAGCATGTGTGTCTGTATCCCTGAGTTAGCTGTGACATGACAGAACAGCTTTATGAATGCTAAATATACACATTATCATCAGGAAATAGTTTCAAGTTCTCAAACTAGTAATGTGTATACACATAATTGCCCTTATCTCTTACATCTGAATGATTACAATAAAAACATATATTACATTAGTGTTTCTACTTTAAAATCTACTCAACAGAGCTTGAAATAGTTTGATTAGTCAACTTAGAGAATTACGCACTTCAGTCTGTTTACACACGTTTTCCACAAGTCTGTTATCTACAGTTAGCACTGCGAAAATATGTGTAAGTTTTAACAATGTTTGTTTCTTCAGGCTGTCAATTAGAGTTCAGTTCGAAGAAACACTTATCGCAAAGTAATTCGTATAACATCATTTCTAGTGACTTTTAAGAAATTATTTTCCACTGAAAGAGTCTACAAATATTTATTAACAGACATTATTTTGTGTTTTGCACACTATTTTTACAATTTTTGTCTTGTTTCTTTACATATTTTTTCATTTGATCGAGAAATTATATAGAACAACACTGCGTTTCTAGCGTTCTCTACTCTCAACCATATCGAATGCTTGCCAATTAGCCGCTCATATATCCTGCCAAGTCTTTTCTCACATCTGTTAATGTAATTAATAATCTATTGCCATGGAGTTTTTCATTATGTAATGTATCTCAATAGAAGGAATTTCTGTAGAAGTGCGTGTGTATACACCGTTTATCAAACTTAAGCATTATTCGCAAACCTTATATATGAAATAAATCATATCTTGAGAATTAGAAGATAATATGAGTGGGACGTTATTGCTCTAGCAATAGCTCAAGAGGCTTTTTATTCAATACCAGCATACCAGAACAGGTAAGTTAGGATGGTTTTTAACTTTTATAGTAATACTAGATATCTAAATAGAATTTGAGATAGTTTTTTGTCTCTCATCGTTCTGTCCCAGTGACGAGTTCTTTTTTCCTCTGTTTATGAATACATGTTTCTGTATATTTTCCAGATTAAATCTATATCAGTTAACTTCACAGTTGAAATGAACTTAGAACTATTAATCAGTAGCAGAAATTGTGACTTATGGAAAGCAAAAAATATATCTGAAATGATGATTTTAGGCGAATATAATTTTGAATTCCAAAAGGACAAATTAAGAGGAATTTAAAAAACAAAAGATTTACAGTTTTCGTGACTTTTATCAGTAGTTTTAGATCTACTGTATTATATTTTTTAAAACCATAACTTTTACTAGTTTAGATCTTTACCAATTAATTTTTATATTTTTCTTTTACATTTTTATAGTATTTGATCTCCCAATCCTATTTTTTTGGTAATCAGCGCAAAACGAAAAATATTTTCTGTGTAAATTTCACAGTGTTGAAAATAGAAACACAAAATCTGCAGAAACATTTATTCTAACATTATAAATAATAATAATCAGCTTTCTTTTCACAAACTTTGGGTGGTTAGGGCACTCGACTGGCAATCTCCGAGTCACAGGTTCGAATCCCATCACCGAACATACTCGCCCTTTCAGCCGTGGGCCTTATAATGTGCCGGTCAATCCCACTATTAGTTGGTGAAGAGTAGCCGACGAGTTGGCGGTGGGTGATGTTGACCAGATGCTTTCCCTCTAGTCTATACTTCATAATTAGGGACGAATAGCGTAGACAATCCTTGACTAACTTTGTGCAAAATTCAACAAAAACAAAAAAATCAATAAACTTCAAATAATATTCTTTATGACATATTTGAAATTAAAAAGCAATATAACCTTAGTCGTACATATCGCTAAATGGTAGAGAATTCAAGCAAGATACAAAATAGCTGTGATAGTAAACAAAGTAAATATATTATAAAACAGCATCTAACCGTAAATATTGTTTCAGAAAAAAGCGTGGGTCTGTGCCTTATAAAACACTTAAAACTCTTAATTTGTACAAGTTATGCACAAGATTACGAAGTAGTTCAGGTTTGTTTGTTCTGGATATTGGTGCAAACTATCTAAGTTAATCGTCCCTAATTTTGAAATGAAAGACGAGGGGTGAAGGCAACTAACGAACAGCAACAACCGCCAACTCTTGAGCTACTCTAATCAAATAGTTGGACCTGACTACCTATCTCTTATAGCGTACCCTAGCCCCCAAAGTGCGGGACACGATTTTGCAGTAACAGAGCCCGAACCATACACTCTCGGATTTACAATCTGGAATGCTAATCACTAAGCCACGCCCAACCCATTACTAAAATGGTATATACTTTGCAAGGCTTCAATATTTTACTACTAAGATACAGTACCTGTAAAATATTTTTTCAGAGAAAAAGTATTATTGAAAAAGATAAACGAAAACATTCCATTGACGTTTGGTAGATAAAAACATCTAACCAGATCGACAATTAAAAGTTATTGCGAGGTATCAACTATAGGACACAAAGGTTTTTCTGCAGATATGACCCTTAAAGCTTATCTTAATTAATTTTTCTTAGTTAAAAGAAACGAGCCACAATTATTATTGGAAGGATGACAGGAATTGAAACTAAAACTCAAAATGCACATATTCCATGCTGAACCATGTTCAACACATTACACATATTCCATGCTGAACCATGTTAGCACATTACACATATTCCATGCTGAACCATGTTCAGCACATTATAAATTAGAATAACAACACTTGTCTGTTAGTCAATTTTAGCTGCTTCCAGGGAACTTTCAACAGAAATTAAGATGACTAAGCTAAATAGAATTGTGATATCATGGCTTTGGGTTTCAACATATATTCAAAGACTCAGAAATAACCACGGTTGGTCGCAAGACTCATCATCGTCAAGTGTGCTACTAGAACAATAATGATATAAAACTTCATTGTTTTTTTGAATGTCAGTGATCATTATCACATCATGCAATAAAGTATAATTACCATATTAGTTTATTTGTTTATCAAGTATTCCGGGCGTATTATATTTCGTTACGTAACATCTTGCTTCTTGAAGTTTCTTAATTAATTACACTCAAATTCAGAAACTCAATTTTCTAATTGGAGCATGTAGCTAAGAATTAAAATGATTTTTTTGTTTATCATTTTGTTTAATTCACAAATCAAGTTTATCCGCTATATCTTAAGCAGATGTTGAGTGACTCAATAAAAACAAACGTTCACATCGAGCTAGGATTTTATATTGATCTCTATAAATGACCATAGGTGGAGAAACCATAGGGCAAGGGGGCGTTATACACTATATGTCTGCGTGTTAAACTGCTTACTATAGGAATTGCTCCTTTTGACACATTTTCTGGGGGCTTGAACCTTCACACTGTGGGCCCAGCACATTAACTATTCAGTATCGACGTTACAAGTCAAACCGTTTCAAGTATGGAAACAAAAGTGCAGTAGTGAGACTCTATTTTTACTTAGTTGATTTGCTTCTGTTTTATCGGGTGTATGGGTGTAAGTAACTTGTTATGAAAATATGCACTAAATCTTCATGAATACGTACATACTGTGATTGTTGCTAGATCAAAACATAAATCAATACGAAAAACAAATTGTTCACTAATTTTTATAAAAAAGATAACAACAGTTTCGTAATTTTTAAGAATAAAAACCAGTCTATAAAGCTATCAACATTATTTGCAAGTACTGATAGTTGCTAATTAGTCACAGTTTATTTGTGTTTCACAATCACAGTAATGGATATTTCCATTTAAAATATCAAAAGGCTCTTTGATAAACTACCCTGTCGATATGTTGGAAGTATTTTTGTTCCTTGAAATTTTTTAATGACAGTTATCGACTTTAACATCATGCCTCCAATACCGTGACGTTTCAGAAAGATAAGATAATAAATGGCCAACAACTTTATGCATATTTTAAAATGTAAATAATTATATCATAATTTTGATTAATAAAGTTTTAAAAACTGTCATCTTACTAAATAATATTGTGTTCAGGGTAAGGAGCATTTTTCTTGGATCTTTTCTGTTTTATGTATCGCTTTCAAATAGAAAGAACTATATATTTTTGAATGTAATTTTTAATGCTGATTTCAGAAATATAAATTAAAATTTGGAGAAATGAAAACAAATATTGGTTTCCAGAACGATCTATAATACTCTCACATCGCGATTGGTCTACAGAAATCTATAGCCAGTGGTTGTCAACATTTTAAGCATAACAAAATGTGACCGATTTCAATGAAACTGATCCATTTATGTTAAAGTACATATGATGTTTTGTGAAAAATCTGTATGTGATAGAGAAAAATAGATATACTTTTCGGATTCAGCTTACAGGAATTACTGTGGAACATGTAAAAATTTCAAGACAATAAAACCATCGCAGACCTGTGTTATTTGTGTGCTGTGTGTGTGCTCATTGTAGGTTTGTTTGTTTGTTTTGGATTTCGTGCAAAGCTACACGAGGGCTATCTGCGCTAGCCGTCCCTAATTTAGCAGTGTAAGACTAGAGGGAAGGCAGTTAGTCAGCACCACCGTCCGCCAACTCTGGGGCTACTCTTTTAACAACGAATAGTGGGACTGGCTGTCACATTATAACGCCCCACGGCTGAAAGGGTGAGCATGTTTGGTGTAACAGGGATTCGAACCCGCGACCCGCAGATTGTGAGTCGAGCCCTCTAACCACATGGCCATGCCGGGCCGTTGGTAAAAGAGTAACTTAAGAGTTGGTGGTGGATGGTGCTGAGTAGCCGCCTTCCCTCTAGTCTATCACTTCTAAATTATGGAAGGCTAGCGCAGACAGCTTTGCGCGAAATTCAACAAATAAACAAACTGGTAATATTGGCGGCAGCAAAGAATCAGGCGACGAATGTAATACAAACGAGAACTACCTCAAGTTTTCCTCTTTTGTATAGCACACTACTAGCATTGAAGAAGGACAACAAAATGTATACCGTGTTAGCCCTTCTATTTATCTCAAAGTGAAATAGTTCAAAACTTATTTTCGGAACCTATCGTCGGTGTCAAGAAAACTTTTCATTTCATAATAGTTCCCTGCCCTAAAAATGTAAAGTTGCTTTTGACCTAAAAAACCAATTATTTCCAATATTGATTGTCAAGAGATATTGCTTACAGGATATACATAAGTATGCAACATTGAAAGTTGCCTCTATAATTGCCCCCCAGTGGCACAGCGGTATGTCTGCGGACTTACAACGCTAGAAACTCGGTTTCGATACCCATGGTGGGCAGAGCACAGATAGCCCATTGTGTAGCTTTGTGCTTAACTTCAAACAAACAAGCAAAGTATCTATAATTAACCGGCTTCATGTTACCGAGTGATAACGATAAAGTTACGCGTTATTTTGAGGGGAATAATCTATCATATATTTCCGGTTTATCTCTCGCCATGATTTGTCTTTGTACAACTATAAATCTTTACAATAGTTACCCCTAAGTGTTGTACTCTTAACAGCTAATTTTTGGTTTCTTTATAGGAAAGTATAGCGTCTTTTCCATAACATGTATCTTGTATATAAATATGGCTTCCCCCATAGCTGTGCCACAATGATACCTAATCCAATTCATATTTACTTTATCCCCGTGATGAGAGAATAACAGAATTAGTAACCATTCATTATTGAAACCAAATTACACCAAATATTTGACATTGCAGCAAAACAAATACACTGCAAATTCCTTACAATAAGTGCCACTTCTTTATTTTTAATAAAAGTTGAATTTAATATATCAAACCGCAGAGTAATAACAAAAAATATCTATTTCAATCTACGTAAAAAAGACTTTTCCCTATTGTTAGTTGGTAAAGAAGCAAGTGAATAAATATCAAAGAAAAGTAAATATTATTTTTTAATCTATCGACTAGAAATGAAATTATGAGTAGTCCGCTGACTTCTCTATCGCAACATATGATGTTTCTGGGTTATTCAGCGCAACTGTATACAATGAGCTCTCTGCACCCTGTCAACTTGGGAAATCTAACCTCGAATTTTAGTATTGTAACACCGAAAACTTACCTCTGACCCACAGAGGAACAACTAGAACTGAATCTTAATGTTAAAGTTTCTAAAGCAACAGATTGTTCTACTTCATTATTTGAGTGATTTTTTGTTTGTCTCCTTTAATCTTGTCATAAAATTGGACCCCACAGTGGCTCAGAGATAAGTCTTCGGACTTATAACAGTTTCGATACCCGTAGTGGGCACATCACAAAAATATATTGTGTAGCTTTGTGCTTGACAACAAACAAACATAAAATTGTTTTGTGTAGGCAATCGTAATTATTGTTAAAATTTAGTTTAGTTGATTATCAAACCTGTTTTATAAATGAGTAAGTTTTTACTGATATTCAATCAGTATCATTTCGGTCTTCCGCTTCTGGAAAGATTCCATTATGAAATGAAATACGTAGCTAAATAAAGTATAAAAATATAATAAGTATAAATATTTGTGGTGTATGTAAACAGAATATTAATATTTCTACTTAATTACTTTCAATACGAATATCAATCGAGGTCACAATTAATGGTAACTGATCTCAAATATTAATTATGTAACAATTAAGCCATATTTCATGGTCTACTGGAGCTGCTTTATTAAATATCATGGATAAGTAATTTTCTATTATTATAGGTGTGGCCAATTGTCAGAGAGACCCTGTAACAGAAAAGCCAGTAATTAAATACTTTTTTTTCTAAATTAAATTTCGCATTAAATTCTTTGAATCACTGTAAACTTGTTTCTTTTGAATTTTCTTAAATAAATGGCCTTATTGACAAAAACAAAAACGCATAAGATTTGATTTTTGGGAAATTCGCACAAGTTACTCAAGGTCTATCTGCTATAACCGTACCTATTTTGAACTCACAGACTTAAGGAAAGGCAGTTCGTCAGTAGCACCAACCACCAACTCTAGGGATACTCTTGTCTGACCAAATAGTGGGATTTGATAGTCATTCTTATAACGCACTCATTGCCCCAAAATATGGAGCGTGATTTGTGTGTATGTGAGTGTGTAATAACGAGACACGAAATAAACACCAGCAAATCCATACCCCGACATGCTAAACATTGAGACACGCTAGGTCCTAATACATTAAGACGTCTGCATCTAAAGTGTAAGCTACTACATCATGATGTAGTATCTCTTACTACATCATGATCTAGCATCTCTTCCATAACGCTGTGGTGTATACGAATATCTTTTGATTTGATAAGGATCGAAATACAAAATAAAAAAATGGAATAAAAATTACAGGAATTAAGCTGGGGATCTAGTATCAGAAATATAACTGCTTTCCATCACAATTTCGGTTCAAAACAGCATTTCTTATTTCACAGTCTTTCTAAATAGTCACTGTGCATTATGTAGTTTTATTACCAATTTATTCCTTGAAGAGGTTTTTGTCCATCCACTTTAACTTGTTCCTCTTTCTTCCATTTGCATCAGTAATTTCGTTGGTGCAAGTGAATAGACAATCGAAACGAAGAGCTAAGTAAGATGTAAAGGCATCCCCTAACGGCACTCACAATTCATTACCAATAATAATGCTAGTGAGCACAAGACACGATTTTTTATCTTCAATTAACTAGCAGACAAATTGAGACACAAGAGAAGTATAGGAGAATTTTCGTAACGAGCGTACTTCTTCAGTTGGCTTAGCAAATCAAAATTAGTCATGTGTATGGTTATCTCCCAACGATTTCTTTCTCTTCAGTTGACCAGCAAATCAAAATTAGTGAGGGATAGGGTTATCTCCTGACCAAATTCTCCACTTCAGCTGAATAGCAAAATAAAATTAGTATTGTGTATGGTTATCTCCCAACGATTTCTTCCTCTTCAGTTGATCAGCAAATCAAAATTAGTGAAGGGTGGGGCTATCTCCAAACAAAATTATCTACTTCAGCTGAATAACAGATCAAAATTGGTCATGTGTATGGTTATCTCCCAACGACTAGTAAATTGAAATTCTTGTGAAGTGTAGGAACTTCCCTTAGAAAGAACCCTCTCCTCAGTTGATTAGCCATTTGGAATTTTATTGAGGAGTAGATACATTTCATAAGGAATTTTCTACTTCAAGTGCTAGATTGAGTTCTTTATCTCATGATTTTGAGGCTTGTGCGCTTTCCCGTGTTTAAATATGAAATAAACAAATGTTACAAAAAATTTATAAAACATAACTTACATATTTAAAGTTCAAATTCATGTTTTGTATATTTTTTGTAAGGGAGTGGGATTTTGTTTTTTGTTAATTTATGATCATATATGAATAGAAATAGTTATTTTTATTCAATACTTCCAATTAACAAAAAATGTGCTTTCGGTTCCTTATTATTCTTCGATTTAAAAATATAAGTTACAAAAAAGATAAGTTAACTTCAAAAATTCAAGAAAACACACTGTGGAATGGTAAAATCTGTCCTGCAGCAGATATACTTGAAGAAGTTGGCCTCACAGAGTAAGAGAGCTACACCACTCGTTAAATTGGTCCTCAATTCGCAAGCCTCAAATTAGGAACATATGTGGGTGCTCAAATAAACATAACATCAAACGAAACTGCTAATCATTCTCTGAAGCCAGATTTGGGAAGTGAACTGCGCCTATTTTAACGGTAAAATAATAAGAAAATACTATAATTGAGGACAGACAACTATAAGTGATAAATAAAACGTATATATTGAAATTGACCTGTCATTGATCGTAATAGTTAAAACATGTATTAACAGCGTAATGAAACTACTAAAAGAATAGACGTTAAGCCTACTGAACAGTATACCTCTACTGTTGTATGGATCTTTCTTCTGTACGAACTTGTTCCAGTAGGATGTTTTTTACCCTAGTTGTTGCATTAAAACAATATACATACACTTTTTAACTGAAAGTTATAAAATAGACCTATGTAGACAACCTACATTCATATACATGTTTTCTTTCCTGTTGTTAGGTAAACAGAGAAACATCATTAATGAATTTAGCAAGGTTTATACTACTTTCTATGATTTTTATTTTGAATGAATGTTTCCTCTTTTACCCACATAACGAACAGTTTTTCTTTGTTTGTTGTTAAGCCCAAAGCTACACCATAAGATATTTATGCTGTCCCATCTCGAGTATGGAACCTAGAATTTTAGAAACATAAGCCCAGGGACGTACCGCTAAGCCGCTGGGATGCCATAACAAAAAGACTCACACACACATACATGTTTTTTTTTCCGTAAAATAGACAGAAAAATAATTTCTTAATCAGCTCAAAAATTTCGAAACATGTATTACCCTTAAAGAAACAAACGAGTAGGCTGTAGGTTTAAAATCGAGTATTTATACGACATATGTTTTGATTTATCTTATGTAGTGATCATATGGGTCATCCCTGAGTCTTTCCTGCACCAGAAAAATATCTCTAGGTGGCGATTCAGTCGCCTAATATATTGGATACTACGAGTATTAGAAAAAAAATTGTCGCTAAATGAAAAAGCTATGTAGGGTTCTCTACTGAACTTGAAAAAAGGCACAAAACAAGATAGAGATGAAAGTGGACATATCACTTGATCCACCTAATGATCACATAGCAGACTAAGACCCTATATTACTGGCTTTTCCACTTTGTTTATCGAAAGCTTGGTGTTTGAATAGCATCTCAGCTTTCATCATTATACCTTTCCTTTAGTTAACTTTACAATACTACTTATTTATACTTGTGACTATTTTACAGTAGAGTAGCATTATACGATAGGACATTTTGGTTCTACTTATTTTGCCAGTGAGATGTAGGGACTTAATTCTCCATATAAAGTTGAGACGACTTATTCTGCTATGTGATCATTAGCCGGATCAAGTGATATGTCCACTTCCATCTCTATCTTGTTTGGTTTCTTTTTTTCAAGTTCAGTAGCCAGCCCTACGTAGCTTGTTTATTTAGCGATAATTTTTTTCCTAATACTTGCTTGTTTACTTTTTATTAGATGGCGTACGTGGGTTTTTAGGTTATAGAGTGTATTATAATGGCTTTATAAATTTTGCATATTATAATAATAATAAAATAGGTAGTCAAAGATCATGAAGACTGTTTTGGTCTATGAAGTGATGATAAAATTATAATTACTGCTAGAACTAGGTAGGCCCTAGGCCCGTTGAAGAAGGATGATGATGAATGAAAATAATAAATCTCGATTTTGGCTATACGTCGGTTTTCGACTCCGGGACGCTCTACATAGCTGAAAAGCGGCATATGCACCTGAGATAGAGTGATTATGCTAAGTAGCTTTTCATATCTAGCTTCTGACTACCTGTAGAGAACAAAATCCAGATGATATTTGTATTACTTTAATACGGGTGTCCGTGCCATCCCTACATAGAAAGTGCTAGCGCTCTCTCTGATAACAGGTTAATACAAAATTAACGTCATATTGGAAGTTTAGAACCCATATATGGTTTGAAATTACAGTTTTTCTTTCTTATTGCCAATGTAGGTACAGCTAAGTTATCACAAGTTAAACATTCTCCATGTAATTCATATAACGTAAATTTGCATATATCATCAATATGTTATTTTCAGGGGAACAATGTATATATTTATTAGAATTTAACTGACTTCTAGAAAGCAGACAAATAAATAACACAATAATCGAACTTATTTTCATTGTAATATCTAATACTATCTAGGTTGAAAGTTTACAGACCTCAAAGAGTAACACTAAAAAGGGCAGTGGCCGATAGTATAGTTGATGAAAATATTTACATGAGATTAATTTCCTATTATTGCGTAGGGAAACAGGGAGCAAAAGTCCAAATATGTTTACGCTGTTTTTATCACTTTATTTTAATCCGTGATTATTTCTATTCTTGTTTCCTGGAAGGGTATAATACAGTTTTTATTTAATCTACACGAGCAGTTACGTTTTCTATAAATAAAATCACGTTTGTTTTTTGTTATTAAACTGAATTGGATGAAATAAGATAGAAAATAATACAAGTGGTTTAATCTTAATTTGAGGCCTGGTGGTTAGAGCTCTCGACTCGCAATCTACGAGTTGCGGGTTAGAATCCCTTCACCGAACATACTTTTCATCCGCGGAAGCGTTATAATGCGACAATCAATCACTCTATTAGTTGGTAAAAGAGTAGCCTCACTGTTCACGGTAGGTGGTGTTGACTGCTGCATTTCCTATCACTTCCAAATTAGGGATTGCTGACGAGATAGCCCTCCAGTAGCTTTGCGCGAAATGCAACAAACAAACAAATGTAATCTTAATTCAGTGTCTTCTGATAGTTATGGCTGAGGAATAAAAAATACACCTGCAAATTTAAATCGCAGATAACAGAGAATTTGGTTGAGGAGAAGATAATGTGAAGCAAAACAATATTTGATAAAATTTTCACTCACACTAAATACAAATGTAAAACGAAGTAATAACACTATAGAGCGGAATAAAATTTGGATAAGTAAAGTAAATGTTGGTGAAAAAGAAAATAAAAAGAAGCTATACACACTCAAATAAATGAACGAAAATTATAGAAAAAAAATATATGACAATAGTTTAAATGACACTGAGTTGATAACAACCGGAAATTACACTTGGAGTTGAAACTTAAAAAGAAAAAGAGTGTATTTTGGAGATCTAGCTCCAATTTTTTAGTCTTTTGAAGACAATCCAGCCTCAAAAATCGCCTCTAATAGATGATTAAAGCAAACAGACAGGTCCACCTATCGAAAACGCTATGATTTCATTATTTTTTCCTTTTGATTTTTTTTTCATATGACAAGCTATCATAGAATTTTTTGATCTGACAAAACAGAACAATAAGAGAAGCCAAAGGGTTAAATAGCTTGAAATACGTCCTTTTTGAATAATGAAAAGTAGAAAATTTAAAGTAATTTTCTTAATGTCAAGTTGACGTGGATAAGTAAAGATCTATCGTTCCACGTAATAGTTGAGTATATAGACAGTCCAACATAAGTCATCAATGTCCAAATGATCAGTGACAATTTAGACTGGCGTCAACTATAGAGGATACACAACTACAGAAGAGTATGTTTACACATAATCAATAATGGACATCAGGGTTTTGCAAAGAAAATATACAAAAATTTTGTATTTAAACTTCACATCAAAGACGTGGATTATGATATAAATCCACCACAACATCAGTATCGACACTGAAAGGAACTATGCAAAGTTTCTACGAACTTTTCAGTGTTCACAAGAATACTCACTCTTTCACAAGTAAGTTATTAACAAGTAGCACTAGTAACATGTATATTCAGCTAGAGTGGTATAAAATCTAAAGATAAAAGAAACGTTTTACATCATATCAATGAAATAATAATAACTTATCAAGCTTTCGGCCTAATGATATTCATTGAGACCGAGTTCTGTTTTCTCCTACAAGGATTTTAACTATTTCTTGGGATTATCAGTTCTCAAAGACTGCTTATTGTGGTTATACCATATTTGTTATGATATAAATGTTAGCTCTATGAAGATGAACACGGATATGTATCTTGAAGATTAAATGATGATAGCTAAGATTAGTCATTTATATCGATGAATTACGAAAACAACACTTAAAGTTCAAGATTGAAATTAATGTATATAAAAGCATCCATCCAAAAACACTTGAGCGAAAAAAAAGAGCCAAAATTCTGTTTTAGCTCCAAAATTATGTAATATCTCATAACCAAAGCGATAAAAAGTAGCTTGATACTGCTCGCATTGTATTGTTTTATCCTTGTGCTGAAAAACTGAATCTATATTCAACGTAGCTACTAACTCACCTCATGACATTTTGTTAAGTGTAAATCAGTTATGATTGTTAGGTGATTTAGGAACAATTTGCAGCATGTGACTATCATGTTGCAATAAGAGTAATACCAGATTGCTCTATTTTCCTGGGTTTATGAAACATCAACTATTCTTTAAGCTAAAGCAGAATGTTGCCTCTTTTTTCGCTCAAGAGTGTTTGGTCTACCTTCGTAGTGTTTCAAAGAAAAATAAATTGAAAAAATAAATATTTCAACTTTAGGATAGTAAGGGTATATCTGATGCCAGTGTCGCTTCAACCAACAGTCTTCGCTATTACAATCCCTAGAAAAAATGTACCCCATAATGTGATTAGTCTTAAAAAGTTAATCGAAGGCCACCGCGGAACCTCTGTAAAATGTTTTAATTGTTGTTATTTTTCCCTTTTCATTTCACTCCAGTCTAAGGGGCTGGCGGGAATCAAAGAGTTGTGCTCTCTCTTCGATCAAGAGACGTGATGAAACCGTATAGTGGACTTTCATGTGTGTTAATCAATACTAAAGACTGGCGTGTGGATGAAGATATTATTTGGAAAGAACTTTTCTCTTGTTTTTCAAAGACATAACAAATTGGAGAAGAGTAGAAAGAAAACGAACCATTCAACTATCTGGATAAATATAACTGCTCAAATTTGACATTGGAGTATTCGCCTGAGTAACATAACATATAAGTTTAAGAGATGATCAGCTAGCAGCAAGTTTTCCATGATGATGATGAACATTTTGGATGATGACGTCAGAAAATATTACATTTTGAGAGAGATAACATCGTTGAACATATTTGGTGTGACGTTTGCGTAGATGACAAAGTATAAGAAGAGAGGTGATTTTTATCGTACAGCTCCTTTTTAGAACTAGGCATGTCGTCGTTCCAAGATAGCTCCTTTTGGAACTAGGCATGTCGTCATTCCAAAACAGCTCCTTTTTAAAACTAGGCATGTCGTCTTTCCAATACAGCTCCTTTTTCGGACTAAGCATGTCGTCGTTCCAAAACAGTTCCTTTTTAGGACTAGGCATGTCATCGTTCCAATACAGCTCCTTTTTAGGACTAAGCATGTCGTCGTTCCAAAATAGTTCCTTTTTAGGACTAAGCATGTCGTCGTTTAGAAACAGTTCCTTTTTAGGACTAGGCATGTCATCGTTCCAATACAGCTCCTTTTTAGGACTAAGCATGTCGTCGTTCCAAAATAGTTCCTTTTTAGGACTAAGCATGTCGTCGTTCCAAAACAAAAAGACGAGTGTAAAAGGGAGGAGAAACCGTGATTGATAGCCGTCATCTGGGCTTTTCAAGTCAAATGTTTATTGACGATGATATATCTTTACTAATACCAAAAAGCTGAATGAGAACGTTATGGACGCTGAGATTAAATAACAAAGGGTTGTAAAATGAGCGAAACTTTCGCTTTTTTAGGACCAAGGAATATCTTTCTTGTTTTTGTGGCGTTAAGGGTAAGACGCCAGTGATGACTCCTAGCCAAAAAAAAAAATGTGGGCCGCAGCGTAAAGAGCTTTATTGAGAGTAAGCATAGGTTTACAGATGGCTTGGATTTAGGCACATCAGCGATATAAAGGATATGTAGAAGAGGTGATAGAACTGGTTCTTGAAGAACTTCAGTAAAAAGACCCCTCAAGATAAATAGTTGCACGTTTCAACATAGACATGAGCTGATGAGTTGGATGTATGTAATGTGAGTTTCGTAGCTTATTAAACCACCCTGCCAGATAGAGTGAAAGTTTGTTAAAAGTAACGTACAAGACGGTTTGTTAGCATTAAAGAAATTGGAGACGGAGTCTACTGATGATTTTAGAAGTTGATCTACTGTCGATAGCTGCGAACGATACCCAGCCTGGACACTCGGCAAGAGTTGATGATAAACAATAAATCTATGGAGACGT
Organism: Limulus polyphemus; assembly: GCF_000517525.1. Taxonomy (NCBI): domain Eukaryota; kingdom Metazoa; phylum Arthropoda; class Merostomata; order Xiphosura; family Limulidae; genus Limulus; species Limulus polyphemus. The sequence continues at coordinate 676,924 of NW_013665777.1, read as the reverse complement.
TAAACTAAAATGCGTTGAAGGTTTTAGTGACAACACTGGCAAAACCGATAGAACGATATGAACCAACACTTTTTCGAAGGCTTATTGGGTTTTAAGAGTAAAATTCTTCCAGAAATCGAGGTAAAATCCAGAAGGAAGAAGAAAGGTATAAAATGTTAAGAGTAGAAGAAGGCCAGAGGCAATGTTTTTATTTATCCTAATATTATTTCTTTACGAATGGTTTTATATAACTTTTACATTTCTTTCAATTCACTGAACTCCATCATTCATATTTCGTGTTATAAAGGGTTGATCACACTTTATTTAAACTATTCATATATGTTAATACAGTGTTGTGTCGCTGCAGATGCAAGCGTGGCACTACTTGAATCATGTTCAGCACCTATGTAACGGGTTCGAGATGAATTTTCCGACATGCGACAGTACAATGTCAATATGAATATGCTTATGACTATAAGATAATAAAAAGCCTTTTCGCAGAGAAATATTCATTCCGTGAGATTGTTAAATGATAAAGAGTCAAAAGACACAACATTCCAAAGAAAAGAGTCTTCAATGGTCTCCAAGTAAGTATTAAAGTTTGCACATTAGTGCATTTGGGAATGTAATAGATCAAAATCTATATCACACTAATCCAAACAAAGTTCTCATCCACAAATTAAAGTTACGAAAGAGCTTCTTTTGACCCAAAACGCCATTATGATGAAACTAGGCATATTTCGTGGTACCATTAAAAATATAACTTAACAAGTACTTGCAACTGATGAAGGTTTACTAGCCAAAAGTTCTCAAGCTACATAAACAGTGTTAGAAACTAATATCTAGGTACAGTGGAGGGTTTGTGAAAAATTTGCCAAGATGTGTAACCTAAAGTTGACGTCATTGTTCTTCGCAGATGGTTGTAGAAATGAAAATTCGATAATATCATGCAATCATAGCCATCAACCTTAGCACGAGCAATGAGTTACAGATTATAATTAACTCTAAAACTGAAAATTTGAAATGAATGCCGAGTTCATTTTTTATAACCACCAAACTTATTGTGCTCAAAGCTGACTTTCAGAGTAAGCAGCTCAATCGTCTGCTCGTAAAATAATTTCAATTTTACTTTTAATTACTTAATTATTTACTTTATTACTATCGTCTTCGTTAGTTTCAATACCTAGTACCATACAAATTATACACGTCTACGACAGTGCTTGAAATGTAACTACAAGGGAAGCTCCATAAATTTAATGAAAGGAGTTCACACATTATACTTCTGCTCTATTATATAAAAATATACCGTGAATTTAATTACTTATTAATCATTCACTAATTTGCATAAAACAAACATTAAAAGCAAAGTAAAATAACTTTACCAATAATACAAGAAGAACCAGTACGACTGTAGTTGTATACATGTGCCTCCATCGAGGATAAGTCACTCGAAATATTCCTCCCCATGCGCATGACTGTGTTGACGAGGAGAACAAAATATATATTAATTTTAAACATAGAAGGATCTTAAAAAACCATAGAACTATATTAATGTATCTAAAACGGTGTGCTGTAGTACTTTATTATATCGCAAGTGAGCCTACAGTGTGCCGTAAAAAATGACACTTTTGTATAGCTGTTTTTGTGTGTTTTGTTTCTTTATTGTTAAGCGCAAAGCTGCACCATGTAGTGTTAAAAGTTCTCAAGCTTATTACTGAGCCATTAGTGAGGTTTCCATAGCTCTTTAAACGATAATAAACAGTTGCATTAATACACATTAGAATAACAATTTCAATGCATGACTAAGTGCCTGTTTGTCAGGAGCTTCTGTGTGTGGCTTCGTTCTCACTTTGCTATGAGCACAGCAGTTAGTGGTGTGCCACATTTTCTTGATAGTTTCAGGTGTACCTTGGGGAAGGAGCGGCGTTTGCTTACATATACTAGTTCCAATCTGATGAATTATGAGGACGAACTGAGTCGAAATATAGTTTGTATGATAAGTCTTCTCAATTTGAATGTATTTCAGTTTTAATGGTTTACAAAGGTTTGTTTGTTGGCTTTCATGCAAACTATACAACGCTATCTGCACTACCCGTCCCTAATTTTGAAATGATAAACATGAGGGAAGGCAGTTACTGAACTCCACCCACTGACAGTTCTTGAGCTATTCTTTTCAGCCTCAATACTAGGATTTGACTGTCAGTTTTATAAGGCACCAACGGCCCCAGAGTGCACAGCGTGATTTTGATTTGTTTTTTGACGGTAACGGAAGGTGAACCTGTGCTTCACAGTACGTCACGCTAATCACAGGTCTTTTCTTGGCTCTCATTTACAAAGAGTGTATGTTAAATGTACTGGTAGGCCTACACGATAAATGTGAAGTTGATTTTCTATTCTTTAGTCATTTGACAAGTGATCGAATTGATGGGCGTGAGTTCATGCAGGTGCTAACTGTCAATGCAAAGTTTAAAAGAAGAAGGTGTAATAGTGTGAAGACACCATGGTACGAGATACAGAGTATGCAGGTGATGATACAGTACTGCTGTAATCGTATATATATATATATATATATATATATATATATATATATATACTATGTACGTGTACTACTCTTCGTTCGTTGTCGTCGTACTCTAGTAGTAAGGTAGTAAGTATAATAGTAGTAAGTAAGTAATAGTAGTACCGAAGAAGAA
>NW_013665777.1:655811-673252 GCF_000517525.1 Limulus polyphemus | reverse complement strand
GAGTTAGTATGGTACGTGTAGTATATATACTACGTCTGTAGTATACGTATATATATATATATATATATATATATATATATATATATCACGGTGTTAGCCACTCTTCTTGGTAGGCTCAGTCATGAAGTTGAGAAATTCAGTATGAAAGTAAATGTGTCAGAGACAAAAGAATAGAATATGTGAGGATGATTTGGAACTTGAGAATAAAAAGAATGAAAACGTTGTCAATTCTATGTTTGGGGAAGCGAAACAAAAGAAAATGCATTTACGAGAGTACCGTTTAATAACTTGAGTAAGGAAGTGTGGAAGTAAATAGATGTCAGTGTAAAGACCAAGATCAGAGTGCATAATGCTGCAGTAATACCCATGATGTTGTACTAGAGGAGGTAGATCACAAAGAAGAGAGGAATATAATGTGATCTAAATGAGAGAGATGACAAGGAGTAGAGGAATGTAAGAAGAGGAATAGTCACAGGCCAGAGCAGCATGGAGAAGACTAATCACAGAAAAGTCCAGTGCCTAACCGGTAAACAAATATGACTAACTGAATCACCTTATTTCATTAAATTGTCCTGTTTAATCTTTTCACCATGTAAAAAAGTAGGAAAAGTGATATATATGGAAGAATTGTATGTCTAATGGAGAAAAAAAATTAAAATAGAGAAGCTAGTGAAGAAACGGAAAAATTAAAATTAGTGATATTGAACTTTACAAAGAAAAGGGCTCATGTTGGTGATAAGCCTAGTGTGATAAACGTAGGCATAGATGTGCAAACTATGAGTAAGGTTAGTGACATAACGTAAAGTGAAACTATTGAACCCTTGTAAAGATACGTAACACTTATAAGTAGGACTATAAGTGGTTGTGTAGTAGTAATGTCACAAACATAAAGACTAGGAACAATTTGGGCAGTTTGTTGCGGATTTAATACATAATAATGATTCGAATGTAGAACCTGATAAAGAATTAGAAACATATAACGGGGAGTTTGACCTGATGAATTTAAGAGACCTTAATCAAAACCATTTGATTAAAAATCTCGAGCATTCATTGGCAAGAAAGGGTTCAGTGAAAATCGAAAAGGGATCCTTTCTCCAGGATGTTAACAATAAGTGCATGAATTATAGTTATTAAGACGTCACTAAGCGCTGATAGTGAATATGATTTGGCACTTTGAGAATATATTAATAAAATATCCCCCCCAACACAGAAAACTTTAGACCATATTTGAACTTCTCTGCAAATTGTATCCTATTGTGCGCGAACATTTATGTCAGATAACATCAGAATCTTATTATCTTGGTAAAAATACAAAATTAATTCATCCAAATTCTGGCAAAGTGTCTTAAATGTTTCTTGCGTTATCTGCACTCTGAAAAATTAATAATTAGGTGCTGATTATCGCGGATGTTTTTTATTCTATCTTGTGAACTTGTGTCTTGCTGATAGGAAAAGCCGCCAGTGCTTCAATGTTTTACTGCATGTAAATAATAAGATACGTTTAGTTTTCCTCCTGTGCACGGTTGTTCAGAAACTTTGGTTTGCTCTTTAGGTCATGATGTCCAGGAAATAAAAATGTCTTTCAGATTTTTGTTTCTCGATAGACTATGTTTTGTGATTTGGGTTGTTTCTAAGTATAATGAAATTCAGCATTGATTTCATAACATGTCATAGCAAATGTTCATATAAAATAAATATCAAATTCTAGCATTTAAAATAAGATTCCTTTTTATTTAAATTGTCTAGCGTTCTTCATGCAAAATCTTCTAGTTTAACATATTGGAAAAAATTAGAGATAACTATCTACGCAGTGAATGTTACAATGTTACTTAATATCACTACTTTCACCTTTCCCAATTCCTAATAACAAGCATATCCTTTGTGGAAACCATACGGCCAAAACTCTGCAACGTTCATGGATATCGCTGATCAGGAAGTCAACACCCAGTTTCTCTTAGAAATAGCCCTTTTAATTAATAAAACGAAACTGCCATTATTTTGATAGATCATTTAGATAACAATCACTAAACCATTAAGGGATGTGGCGAAGTTCATGTTTTCATAACACTTAAAACTATGAAAACCACTGGGTTTTGAAAGTAGCTGCTTGGTTCATGCGCAACACTCTTTGTGTACTAAATTGTGTTATCTACTGTTCAGCCAACACATGAATTCCGGACAGTACTAGAGTATTGACCAAAGTGTAAATTGTGGCCAAATTCAAGTAATCAAAAATGATTAACAAAAATTATTTTTTGGTTTTTGGCAGAGGACTAACTATGTTCAGTACTATTTTCTGCAAGGGAAAACCAACAACTTTCTGCCAGACTTTTTCCCGATGTGGTCAGTATTTTCTCTTGGCAGCACACATGTTACAGTATCTATAGTACCCTTCAATGTTTTCAGTCGAAAACTATTTCTGCATGTTTGAAATAGTACACGAGATTCCCTTATACTATGTAAAGCTGAAGGATAATCTATCTTAGAGCTGTCTTTGATATGCTGAAACCATTCTCAGATACTCAGGGGTGGCCTTGATGTGTGACTAAAAGCAAAAATGTCATCCACATACATATGAAACATCTCTCCCATTGCAGTCCACACAGTGTAACTTCGGCCTGGCATGGCCAGATGGTTGGGGTGCTTGACTCACAATCTGAGGGTCACGGGTTCGAATCCCCGTCACACCAAACATGTTCGCCCTTTCAGCCGTGGGGGCGTTGTAATATGACGGCCAATCCCACTATTCGTTAGTAAAAGAGTACCCCAAGGGTTGGCGGTGGGTGGTGATGACTAGCTGCCTTCCCTCTAGTTTTTCGATGCTAAATTAGGGACGGCTAGCGAAGATGGCCCTCGTGTAGCTTAGCAAAATTCGAAACAATTTAATTTCAATTAGCTTATAAAAAGTATCAAATGTTTTACGCAGACTTAAAGACAAAATTCTGAATCCATACAGTCTCTCTAAAGCACTGAAAGTAGACTTAGGTTTACTTTCGTATTCCAATTCGACATACCAGATGTTGTAAGCCAGATCGAGCAGACTCAACCAATAAGAGCCTTCCAATGCAACCATACATTCAATAAGTTAACGTATCCAGACTGCGAATTCAACGACTGATAAACCCCATTCCTAGCCGTAAAAACGCGTTTCGTACTTTGGAGCCATGAGCGCGTTGCATGAAATGACTGCCAAATCCAACTATTCTGTCACACGAGTAGTCAAAGAGTTGGCGGTGGATGCTGTTGATCAGCTACCTTTTCTCTAGTCTACCAGTTTGGGAAGGCTAGCTGCAGGTAGAGCTTTGTGTAGCTAAAAAACAAATTATTCAACAATTATTGGACTCTCACCAACAATTACCAGATAAATAAAAATAAAAAACATTTTCTGCCACGTGCCAGTCATATATTTAACACTTATATTCTCAGTTAAGACTGTTTGTTGCTTATTAAACATACAATACAAATAGTAAATATTAAACCAAGACTAAAAATACATAAACCTTACTTAGCATGTTACACATAGTGATAGTTAATAAACATCTTCAAACAGACGATATTTCATAATCGAAATCCATCTCACTTATGAAATGCAAAAAAAAAAAATATATTTTTTGAAACTATAACCCAAAGAAAAATATCGTGCGTATTAAATAAAATGTGAAATTAAACAGTAGGATTGTTTTTGGTTTTCCCAATGAAAATTACCGTTTACCAATTTATCATAAGGACTTATAACATTTGAATAAAATATAAAAAATAGAAAAATAGAATAACGATAATGAAAGATATAGTAGATTATTGCCCATATATGTTGGGCTTAATGCTGTGCTTTTAAAATGTGAATTATCTATTTTTATAAACTATTGCTCTCTAGTTAAGTCATACGAATTTGTAATTTCACCAATCTATGATTTTTGAATCAGTCTAGCAGTCAAGTTTTGGAACTGTTTTAGATTTGATAGTATAGTTCTGTGAACAGCACATTTTTCAAAATGGTTTTTGTAAGGTTACGGATAATATTATTTGTTATTCAATGATCTATGTGTTTCTCATCTGTAATATAGAGTTTCTACCAAAACTAAAACAATAACCTCCGGAATTATTGAAAATTTTGCCGATTACTGTATAAGATGAAATAATACTAAATGTTACAATATGAATTTTTATTAGCTACATAACTACATTTCCTTGAGCTAACTCAGTTTTCTGCAGAGTGATACATAATTTCTTTTCTGCTGGATAAATAGACCCAAAGAGTGAAGTAGTTATTTTATTGGATTGGAATAGGATCATTTTCAGAACGAAATAAAAACTCTTGGATGTTCATGTTTTAAAACCCAGGTTGAGAAATAATATTAGTAGAACGTTTGTTCATCATTTAAGTCTCAGTTTGAATTTGTTTATCAACCTTTTTTTGCTCGTGGCTCCCTTTTGGGTTTGATTTATCTCTGTGGTCCCACCCTTCGTAGACGCTGTTACTTAAGAAAAAAGTTACTCTATTTACACACTGTTGATTTATAATATTACAATATTATTTTTACAATATTGTATTGCTCTTAAATATTTTGTTTATAACATTCTATTTACTTATACAAGTAAAAAATATTCTGTGTGATCCTTGGGCCTGATGAACACTTGAAAGTTTTTGAATGTCCGGTTGCAGTGTGGTCAGTGATAAGCGAAAATCACCTCTCTTCACAACATCAATACGGTCGCATTTTTGAAAGCAAATAAGTCACCCGACTAAAACCAGATTCAACCAGATAAGATGTAGGAAAAGCGATAAAATACAATTTTGCCAGAGCTGTGGAAACGTATCAGCTATTTCACTACTTATCCAAAGATAATGCTTGTCACGTTTGAATCTAGCTTGGGTTGTTATATCGCTCTGCAGTTCGATGAGACATTCTTGTAATGTGATGTCAACATTAACCGCATTCACCCCAAACGGATCACCACCCAATCCGGAATTCTGATTGTTACTCGATTACTAGTGCATCTGGTAACTTGACTTCTGAGCTGTGGGGGATACGGGGAAAGAGAACCTTTGACTCAATTTTAAATATTTGATTCGGGCAGTGAAGTTTCGGTGGCCCACTCAGAATTTACTGTGGCCCTTAATTTTCCGTCATTCACGTGTGGCCCCTTAGAAACATGGCGTGGCCCCCTGTGAGGCCATGTGGCCCACGTTGAGAACCACTGAGATACACCAATACCGAGAAACGTGATAGTGCTTATGTTCCCCAGGTTCTATGGACAAGATTTCGTTCACTATAAACTTCACAATAATGAACATCTCCGATGCATACACCTGAATAATTCGAACATAAAGGCCTGTCTTGAAGAAACTATGCGAATTACAAAACTTTCTGCAATCTGTACAAGGACTTTTGGTGACGACGTATAAAGAAGTGGGAAGGTAGCTGTTTAAGTGTGGCTGCTTTTTCTGATTACCAAGCTCACCCTTAGAGTAGAATCTGTTTAGTCCAAAAATTATTATAAACATGCTTTTTGTTCTTAGTAATTCACCTTTATCAAATAGACGGTGTCTATAAAATTAGTAAAAATAGTTTAAACAACTTAGTACCTTCCAATACGCTTTTTTACATCGTGTGTCTATATATCATTATTGGTTCAATAATGGTAACGTAAGTTTTTTCCAAGGGTGATTTCTTCTATATCTGGTGTCTGTATTATTATTCCGTCACAAACTCAGATAGTTCCCCCCTATTTACATGTTTTTCGAGTTTTCAAAACTCTAGGGACTAGGTTACTTCCCGTATATATATACTTCGAAATAATGAATATCTTCGATACATACATCTTACTTCAAATTGCAACATCCAAATAAAAACTTCTGGCATCATTATCTGTCTTGATGAAAATATGCGAATTACCAAACATTCTGCAATCTGAACAAGGACGTTTTGTTGGTGACTTATAATAAGTAGAAAAGGAAATTATCTCATCCAACTCAAAGAAAATATTTCAACACACACACACACACACACACACACAAAAAAGTTTACCAAAAAGACTTGAAATCCCCATTTCTTAGCAGTATCGATTTACTTGTTTTTGATTGCCAAGTACTGTGATGAAAATCACGTCTTTCGTCTAGTCGAACAACTTGTTGGGCAGAGCAACTAGTGTAATTTATTTTTCGGTCTGTTCCCCGTGCTCTTCCCCACCCCTAAGTCTCAAACAAGTCTGATATGAATCAGCTTATACCATCTTAATTGCGTTGAGACTTTATAAATCAAGTTTGCAGGCCGCAAACGCTTTGTTCTGCAGTTGTAGGTGGCAGTAGGTTAAGGTGAAGGATTCTTCCTGGTTTGAAAATCTCGTAACACAGAATAATGCGTGTCTGCTCATTCTGATGAGGTTGGGACTACGGATGTCTGCATTAGATTCATTAGCTGTAACTTATATAACATCACAGTATTTGGCGGAAAATAAAGGGAAATTAATCTCAAGAATAAAAATTTTCTTTAAAAACCGTGTAATTTCAAAAGAATTTCGTGTTTTAAAGCAATCACGGTTGATAAAGAAATAAAAAAGGTCAAACGATGCATCTGAAGTGTTTTTAAATTGAGAAGAAAACTGTTTAAAATATGCCTGCAATAATTTCACAATCATAGCATTATTTGACGAATTAGAATTCGACATTAGTTCCTTGATGACTGAAGTTTTTTTGATTCATAGAATTTGTTCGTTGTTAGAACTACAATACATATGTTATCAAATTTCTTCTGTAGTCCCGTCACATTCTTGTGTTAAATGTCTGTATGTGTTTGAAGAATTGCCAGAATTAAGTATATTTGTACACTGCTCGATAAACAACATTAATTATAAGGTCAGATTGATAAACATCTTAATTTATTGAACTTATCATATTGCCAGTGGCCTTCTGCATTTACATAAAGAAGCAGAAAGTATGAAAAAAGTTTGTTTGAGAAATGGTGTTCTGTTGTTATTCAATAACGTTTTAAAATGTTTTTAGATGATGTGTACACCGATCGTAAAGTGAGTTATGATATCCCAAGATTGTCAGTCTATGTCAGTCATTGTTAGTTTTCCATTTATGTATTAAGACAAATAAAAAATAATAATATTTTGAAATCAAACTATCCCCATATTTCAGTGGGAGTAGTTTTAAAATCATTGTTGAGGAGATAAAGGACAGAATTAACAGTCTTCAACACTCTTACTTTGTTTATAGATACGTTTGTTCTCGATGTGGACAAGACAATGTGGGATCAACCAAGCATAGTTTAGGCTTTAAAACAGTGTATAAAAGAGCATCTGAAGTCTGGTTGTGGTAACTATTCAAATATCTGCAGAAATCTAAATGGAAGATGTAGTTTCAACAACGACCAAGATGTAAGAATCATAAAAATAGTATAAGCTTTAAAGCTAGCTGTTTTTTCATGTATATAATTTTAAACAAATATAGATTTCTCATTGAAAGCAGTGTTATAATGTTATTAAACATATAAATGTAGCTTAGAGAACTTTAAAATGCGCAAATAGGGCAAAATGGCATAAAGTTCAAGAAAGAATATTATTACAGCCACAAGACATAAAAGAAAAATCATTTGGAAAGTAATAATTTCATAGTTTGTTTGTTTGTTAAGCACAAAGCTACACAATGGGTTACCTGTGCTGTGCCCACCACGGGTATCGAAACTCGATTTTTTAACTTTATAGACACGGTCTATTTGATAAGAACAAACAGCATGTTTCTAATCCTCTTTGGAGTAAACATATTGTACTCTAAGGTTGAGCTTGGTAATGAGAAAAAGCAGTCACACTTAAACAGGTCCCCTCCCACTTCTTTATAAGTCGTCACCAACACTTCCTTGTACAGATTGCAGAAAGTTTTGTAATTCACATAGTTTCTTCAAGACAGGTCTTTATGTTTGAATTATTTAGGTGTATGCATCGGAGATGTTCATTATTGTGACGTTTATAGAGAACGAAATCTTGTCCATAGTACCTAGGGAACAGCACTATCACGCTTTTCGGTATTGGTGTATCTATCCAAGCTGCGATTTATATTCTACTAATATAATTTTCCAACCTGGGTTTTAAAACATGAACATCCAAGCGTACTTTCATTTCGTTTTGAAAATGATCCTATTTCAACCCAATAAAATAACTACTTCACACTTTGGGTCTATTTATCCAACAGAGAAGAAATTATGCATCACTCTGTAGAAAGCTGAGTTAGCTCAAGGAAATGTAGTATACTTGTTTTAATTCGCTACTAACAAAGTTTGAGTTATGTTTTTGTAATCCCAGGTGAATGTAGTAAGGTAAACAATACCAACTTATATTGTAACACTTGGTATTAATTCAAAATTATATAATAATTGGTGAGACTAACAACAATGTATGGTGTTACTCTGATTGTTTTAGCGCAAAGCTATACAATGGGCTATCTACACACTGTCACCACGGAGAATCGAGCCCTGGATTTTAGAGGAAGTCCAGAAATTTACCGCTGATCCACCAAGGGGCTAGGTTATTGTTCTAGTTTTGGTAAAAACCATATAATCAATAAGAAACATCTAGGTAATAGGATAATAACTAACATTATCCATTATCAATCCTAATGTATATGGTCAAAAGACCTACTATATATTTATTATCGTTATTCTATGTAGGATTTTGCGAATACATATTTTGAGAGTGGAAGGAAATAGAACTGTAACCTTTGTTCGAATGGGTGTGGTATAGGCCTTATAATAAATTGATTCGAGGCTAATTTTTACGGCGAAAGCCAAAGTACTTACTATCGAATTTCACAACTGATTTAATTAGCAAAGTGGAATTTTGTTTGGTATATAAAAACTTCAAAAAGCATTTTCTTTTTTTTTACATTTTGTAACTGAAAAGGTTTTTCCATAGCGAAATAATGTCTGCTCAAACTTTTCTTTTGTGTCAATTTGAGTAAAAAGGTGCATGGTAATATACACTGAGTAATCTTTACACATTTTTAATGTTGGTTTATAATTTTGTTGTATGTTTAAAAAACTACTTGTCCCATCTAATAAGCAATAAACAAACTTAAATGAGATGAAGAAAGTTAAGAATATAACTCGAACGTGTCAGTAACCATATTATTTGTATATTAACTAATGGTGGGACAGCGATAGGTTTACGGACTTACAATACTAAAATCTGGAGTTCGATTCCTCCCGATGAACACAGCAAGTAGCCTAAAGTGGCTTTGCTCCAAAGAAGCCAACAAACTTATGTTAACATTCAATAACTGAAGAATAATGTTTGTTTTATGATTTTTGCTACACAAATATATATATCTTGCGTATTGTCACCTGTTAACAGAACTCACCCCCAACTCTCGAGCTACTGACCAAATAGTAAGATTTGACCATCATTCTATATAGTGCACCCACGATCTCAAAGTGCGGAACACATTCTTGCACCAACGAGATGGGAGTCATGAAACTCGAATTTGCAGTCTGGACACGTTAGTTAGTTGGACTCGACCGGTCCTTATAAAATATGAGTGTACAGTGTTGGTAATTGTCTGTTAATTGAACACATGTCTGATAATTATTGGTAAACAGCTATTATAAGTATTCTAATATTTCCAGCATTCGTCATATATGTACTTTATGAAATGTAAATGTTCATATATCTATGTTATATATGTTATTCACCAGTAGTTTCCTTCTTATCATTGGTATATATGATAACTGAAAATGTTTGTATACAACTAGCCAATATATATGCATACTTGTTACTATATATATATATATATGGTACTTAACATAACGTTCTGGCAAACTTGGTCTTTTAAAGAGTTTTTCTGTACAACCAATCCTGAAAAAAAAAGAAACGAAAAAGAACGAACCCTTCATTTTTCTGAAAATCATCTATTCCCCTCTTAAACTCTTGTAAAGTTTTGGCATCCGTTACTTCCGACAACAACTCATTCGATAAGATTATTACTCTATTAGAAAGACAGACTGTCTTTACAGGGGCATAGTCAATTTTTTCGAAATCTTTAACTTGTTTTCTTCAAAATACAGCACAGAAAAATCGGGGGAATTTCTACAATCAGCCCCACTGGATAATCAGGTAAGATTCGATAATATCACCACTTACTTTCTTTTCTCAAGAGAAAATGAGATAAGAGATCTTAACTTTTCCATTCTAGTGGCTCTCATCTGAATACTTTCCAATAAGTTAATATGCTTTCTTAGATAAAGTGATCAAATTTGCACAAGTATTCCCAATGAAGTCTAATCTGGTTTGTTTCTGATATGCACTCAAAGCTACACAACGAATATCTGCGCTAAGTGTCCCCAATTTTAAACTGCTTGCTCGGAGTCACCTGTTTTAACCACTCGCACCACTATACAGTAGTGTTGTCTGTCAGTCAGTCAGTAGACACTAAAATGACGTCACATAAGGGACGCTTAACGTTGCGATTTGTACAGTCGTGACGTCAATAAAACGTACGCATGCTATGAATCACGAGAAGAATCATACACTCTGTAAGCTACAACACAGTATGACATATGAACTTCAAAAGCAAGAAATAAAAGTATTTGTAATTAATAATTTTGGTTTTATTTACTCTTGAAACAGAACACTTTCGGGGACCCTGCCTGAGTACATCTAGTAGACTATAGGAAAGGTAGCTATTCGACAGTACTCGCTACGAACACTTGGGCTTCTCTAATCGACTGCCCCCCAGTGACACAGTGGCAAGTTTGCGGACTTATAACGCTAGAAACCGGGTTTCGGTACCCATGGTCGGTGCAGCATAGATAGCCTATTGTGTAGCTTTGTGCTACAAAGAAACAATCTAATCAGCTAGTACGAACAAATCGTCACTGTTGGCCTCATAGTGCAGGATAAGATTTTTCTCTCGAAGCAAAGGGACGTGACCCATAGGCCCTCGGTCCAACAGTCATGCATGCTAATCACTAGGCCATACTCAGCTCATGAGACCAAATTAATATTTGCCTTGCTATTTTTAATTAAGTATGATTTGCGTTATATGTAAATTGATTTCGTTGATAAACTTTATCGTATATGTGTTACTATTTTTTGTGTATAGTCAGTCTAAATCCGCATGCTTGCGGGTATACGTGCTATACGCCTTGGTCTTGTTTACTTTTCTCTAGAAAACGAATTTATTTCCCTCATATTGCAACCAGTTTTGGTGGAACAAGAATACATTTTGCTTCGTGATATGTATATGTACGCAAAGCTACACAACGGATATCTGCGCTAAGTGTCCCCAATTTAGGTTTTTATCTAAATTGTTTAATTGCGTGGCTCTTGTTCGTTTCATACATTTGCTCAAAGCTACACAACAAATTTATGCACTAACCGTCCCTAAATTGGCTTGATATACAAAAGGCATGACAGCTAGTCAACAGCACCCACTACCAATTCTTAGGTTACTCTAATTGAATAGTGGAATTTGACTGACACTTTTATAACATACCAACGACCCCGAAGTGCAGAGCATGATTTGTCAGTAATAGGACGCGAATTATTGGCAAAATAATATTACTCACATGGTCAGTAGTGCGTCTGTTTCTTCATAAACAATGCTACGTTTTATACAAACAATATACATACGCAGACCTAGGGGATTTGGATGGGCCATACTATATAAGTTATTTTGAAATTTCGTCCCCTCTTCTCCGCCCCAAAGTACTAAAACTGCATGGTGAAAATGACTCAAACGTAGAACTTAGTTTGCAACATTCATATTGGCCCACTTTCAAACATGATTTTAATTTCACGTACCATTTATAAAATCTTATAATTGAGTAATAAAACACAATAATTTCCATTCTTGCGTTATTTTAAAATGTTCTTTATGTAGTTTCTCTCCGATAACTACTGCGTGTTTGTTGCTACTACTTTTTCATTTGGGTGGCCATGGCTTACCTAAATCACCTCGTGAGCACGCTTTTGACACGGCCTGATGGTTTGTTTCTTCGAGGATCCTCTCTTTCTACTCTTGCACTCTTAACATAATTTGGGGGCTGGTTTCGACACATTAGCATAAAAGGTATACAAGTTTTAACGTCTTTACAATTTAGTTGCACTTAACAACTTTATACCTTGCAACTCAAAGTCACCTGGTAGTCACGAATCCTTGTCGTAGATGGGTTTCATACCGTTATCATTCATCTGATTCTACATTTATAAGAATTATATATTGCAACGTGTGTTACAATATTTGTACGTTTTGTATGTGTGAACAGCTATATTGCTGTTTCCTCAGTTAGATTAATTTAAAAGTAATCTTTTTCTTTGAAGTTTATGCTTACTTTTATTACAAATTTTTAGAAATAGTAGCAAAATAATGTGATACTCTAAAAAATAATCACTACCCGAATAATCCATATACGTTTAATGAACACTTTAGATATTATACAGTAGTAACATAATTGGCCTGGCGTGGCCAGGTGGTTAGGGCACTCGACTCGCAATCTGAGGGTCGCGGGTTCGAATCCCCATCCCACCAAACAGCCGTGGGAGCGTTATTATATGACGGTCAGGCCTACTATTCGTTGGCGGTGGGTGGTGATGACTAGCTGCCATCCCTCAAGTCTTACACTGCTAAATTAGGGATGGCTAGTGCAGATAGCCCTCGTGTAGCTTTGCACGAAATTAAAAAACGAACCAAACAAGCACCATTCATTATAACAATTTTTTCGAGGTATTCTGAAATTTAATATTTACTCCAGTTTCCCTCAATACGTAAAGCTAACGAATAATGCAATTTGCAAAGAAAATTTGAAATGTTCAGATTTTCTTTCTGTCGTAAAAATATTTAACCATTTTTTCCCAGATTTGTGGTTCGCATCTCGTTTTCGCAAAAACTAGCTCCGCACTTTGGAACTGTAGCATGCTATAAGAGTAACAACCAAATCCTAGTATTCAAACAGACAAAAGCAGTTTAAGTGCTATCGGTGGGTGCTGTTGACTAACTGCCTTCCTTTTAGTCTGTAAATTCAAAATTAGGGACAGCTGGCGTGGAATTTCTGATCCTTCTTTGTAACAATTTTAACTTCTATTGTAATGGTCCACCAGTGGTTCAGCAGAAAGTTTACGGGCTTGCAATTTTGAAATCCAGAATTCGATTACAAACAGATCATTGTGTAAGAAAACAGCAAACAGCATCTGTTGAAATGATGTGTTTTCAATATCAAAAGACAATAAAACCTTCAGTTAGCGGGTTAGAGACAACAACTTTGGAGACCTCATTAAATAAAGTACTATTAAAAGTGAGCTGATTAGGCGTGATGAAAGAACTTTTAAGAAGCAGACACACATAGAAAGCTGTTTTTTTTTCTTTTGTTTTTGCTATCAAATTAGTGAATCTTTTTCAATAAGACCCATGAAAGGGGGCGGAAGGCCGCCTGGAGTGGTCACTTGTTTTAACCACTCGCACCACTATACAGTTTGGTAAATAAACACTTTAAAACCTTTTTATGGTATTTTCAAATAAAAATATATTTTCCGAGAAGCATCAGATAAAAAGATCCGCTAATAACAGCAGATTTATCGAGGATATAAGAAAACTATTTCTGAACCTGGAATATGAGTTTTCCAAGTGTGTGAAATAACAAAACCGGACAGATTTAGTAGAAATTAATACAATCATTGTTATTAAACAAAATGTTCGTTGCTTTTCGTGTTCACCGAGGAGAATCGATCCTCAAAATTTAGCGTTTTAAATTAGTAAACTTACTACCGTCCCACCAGGGGATACAAGCAAAAAGAAAATACAGCGTATGTACTTGCGCACACAAAAAGGTAGTTGCTTCTCCTGGAATGTGTTTAGTTCAAAAACTATTTCTCTCTGGAGTGACTTGACCTAAAAATGATGATTTTGAAGTATGTCTTTACTTGGGACCTGATGATGACAAAACCTTGTCGAAACGTTGTACATTTGCTGTTATGTTAAACTTATATTAAAGTTTTTCTTCATTACCCATTCAAGCCGTCTCCAGCCATTATTAGTCTCAAAGTGGGTTCCTCGTCATCGAATTTGAATGTCTTTACTTGACGACCTCCAGGTAGTCATGAACTAGGAAAGCACGCCCGAATTCAAAGGTAAACCTGGTTTCTTTCAATGGACGGCGTCACCTCGTGACCTTTGTTATCTCACAGCACTGGTCGGCTGTTACATTTAGATAATATCAACTCAGCTAGCAAAGGATATTACAGTATTAACCCTTTCAATCTGGATGCTATATGTTACTGTAATATTCTCTAGAGAAGAATATACACTATAGAGAACAAAGCAGCTAGAATAAGGCACTCTCAACGACTTTATGGATCATTCGTTTATGCTAAAACTGCATATAAACTCAATAAATGAAAAGTTGTAAAAATTAATATGGAACTAATGCCTGCATATTACACGTTCAATAATTCTGAATTGAATTACAGGGAGTGGGGGGGGGCAGAAGGTTGAGACAGTATATTAAGTTAAAAAAAAGAACAATATCTATCACTTCACTTTACAGATCTGTAACCAAGAAAAGTAGAATTAGAAAGGAGAAAGGGAAGTTTGATATTGAGACAGAAAAATACATCACTATTGTTTACATCGTTATCATGTATAAAACATGTGAAAATCAGGTCGAGAATATCTCCAGAGGCAGTAAAACGAGTGTGTTGCGAGTGTGAGTAGGGAAGTTACCTTTAAAAAGTTTGATTTGTTTTAAAATTCGCGCAAATCTACTCGAGGGCTGCCTGTGCTAGCCGTCCCTAATTTAACAGTGATAGACTAGACGGAAGGCACTAATCAACACCGCCCACCGTCAACTCTTGACCTACTCTTTTACCAACAAATAGTGAGATTGACCGTCACACTATATTGCCCTTATGGCTGAAAGGGTAAGCATGTTTGGTGACGGGGATTCGAACCCAAAGATTGCAAGTCAAGCGACCTAACCACTAGGCCATGCCATGCCTTTAGAAAGGTATTAATTATGCTTTTTGACTAATAAATATTAATCTATTGGCATTAGTCGTATGGGAAATATAAAAGTATGTGCATCGTTTAAATCGTCTATAACAGCAGCACGTGGATTAATTTTCAGAATGAAGAACGTACAAGTAATAGGTAAAGCCTCAATAATATTTACGATATTAGCTAAGATGGAGTTTGCAAAATGATACAGGTCCGTGTTAAAATGCAGGCTGTCGAAAATGTTTATGTGCTGCACAAAAATATTTTTTTTTAGAAAAAGATGAAGATTTAAAACGCGGGATGGAATGATATAGATTAAAGTATTGGAGTTTCGGTGAAAGAGGGTTCAAATTAATAAAAAGTGCATGCTCCAAGAAGTCAAGAGTAAGGAAAATTAAACAAAAGATCAGAAATATAATCTACAATGCTGTTCACTCACACATACAAAAAGTATGCGTAGAAGCTTCCGAAGAAAAAGGAAGGTTCAAAAAATTGGGCAGAGGCACTCGAGTGTGAAAGAGTGGAGGGAAACAGAGGAGAAGAAGACTACTTTTTGAAAACTGTATGTGTTAAAGATACCTAATAAACAAACTATTCATGTTTGTCACGGCAGAAAGAAATGCAGGTAAGACATTTTTTAATAGCTAATAATGGGAATAAATGTTTTGTTTTTGTTTTTCAGCTGTAGTCAATGAACTATAAGGTTTTACATTAGGATTTTGTTTTCGATATTTAGCTAAAATTAGAAAACAAATAGGAAGAGCCTTTTAACAAAGTTGTGTACTGGTCTTCGTTACGTGCACATTTCTGTTACTCACAAAGAGGTCGCCCCTCAGTGGCACAGCGGCATGTCTGTGGACTTACAACGCTAGAAGCCGGGTTTCGATACCTGTGGTGGGCAAAGCACAGATTGCCCAATGTACAGCTTTGTGCTTAACTACAAACAATAAAAAACACAAAGAGGTTGACAATCTGAAAGATTGAACCTGAACACTTTATACGTTTTAAAATATAGTTGCAGGCAAGTTTAAAGCGTCCTAAAATGTGTATATGCATTAAGCCCTGAACGTTTGATTCAGGAGAATGAATTTAGATGGCTCTAAGTTGTATTTTTCGAACCAATATATTAAGCCGTTTATGACTAGATTGGATTCTTTATTCACGCATAAGAGTGGTTAGAGTTGTGGGGATGTCGGTTTAAAAAAGTTAAAACCTTGATAAAACTTTCGTGATTGGTGATAGAAAAGTTGACGTTTTTTCTGTTTTTTTTATTATAAATGGTTTAGTTAACATTGGGCAACATGGTGCTTGTACCGACATGTAAACCTATTATAGGCAGACTTGAGCCAAGGTTGATTAATATAATCTCTGGGATCTTTACATTTAAGAACGACGCCACCCTTACATGATCTTCGGATGGATGTGAACATCACACCTAAATGGACAACTCGGATATTCCTAAGACGTTTGAGTTGATTTAAGGAAAAAATTCTATAGTCAAAACTGGTGGGTCGTTATGTGGCTGTAGATGGACACCCACCATTAGTATTCAGTGCGCTGTGGCTTGGCAGACATCTTCCAAATCAGAAATAAAAAATCCCGTTATAGATGTTGTTTTTTGAAATTTATACTGTTGCTCATGGTATGTATGATGTGAATGAAAGAGAGATGGTCATTGTCAATGTGAAAGTGTCGTTTATTTCGTCTGCTGTGGTCATAGAGTTGCCATCAGCCATAGAGTACTTGATGTACCACGACTGTGATTGTTTGTTTGTAATTAAGCACAAATCTACCCAATGGGCTATCTGTGCTCTGCCCACCACGGGTATCGAAACCCGGATTCTAGCGTTATAAGTCCGCAGAGATGCCGCTGTGCCACTGGTGGGCCACGAATGTGATTTAGTTAGGGTAGTCTTGTTGTGATGTGTGTGAATAAGGTGTGTAAGAACAATGAAGATGAAAAGAGCGCGGACTGTCGTAAGGATTATATTTTGTGGGGTAGATCATAAACATGAAATGATTGGAAAAAAATACGATAATAGTTACACTTGTAATAGTTCTCGTTCATTTTCATCATGTTGATAGTTTTCATTAAAACTATAGCGTAGTTATATTAGAGAGCTCACTGTAGTATGACTAGTACATGACATCATCACCGTGATTGTATCACTTGGAAAAACCCGAGTTAGCTAACTAAAATCAAATGAGAAAATCTATGCAATGTTGCACTCACTTGTGAGCAAGTAGAAATATAGCAATGAAACGGTAACGTGAATAGTATAGACTGTTTAGATATTTATTTCTCATTATAGGTTACTTGAGAAACGATGACCCGCATAGAACTTTCAATATATTTTTACACAAAGGCTATTTTAGCATATTGTGAAGAGAATAACTCGCCTTCTTTTTACACGTAGTCTTTCTCTCTTTGTATTGTGGCTATCCTTCCAAAACT
>NW_013665777.1:653285-655239 GCF_000517525.1 Limulus polyphemus | reverse complement strand
TGTCAGATAAATTTACATGTTTGCTGAGGAAACTTCATGTCATTCAAAGAAACATATTCACAACTCGTCATGTTGTCAGAAATTACTATACTACAGGTAAGATCAATGATATTAGACAGCTTAAAGGAAGATTGAAAGGCTGGCAGTAATTTCGGATGGCACTGACAAACCGCGTTTCATTGAATATCTGAGTAAGAAATGAAACAAAGAAAACTATATCATAAGCACGAGTTATCACACTGGCCAATTAATGGTTCCAATGAAGGACTAAGAAATTTTTCTGATACAGCCTTAGAACTCTGCTGTTCGAGTCAAACTATTAAAAACAAAGTCGCGAGAAATGTAAGTACTAAAAAAGGTGCTGGATAATAATGAAAACGTGTCGAGGACATCCTGACCCCTTTTGTCATACTTAAGCACGCTTTAAGCACATGTTGGTTGTTTCCAAGAAAACGAAACCCATGCAATTGAGCACAGATAGAGTATACAAGATAACTAGTTAATGTACAACACTTCTTCAATGTTGAACTTCACATGTTAGTAAACTACATTATCGTGAATTGTGCATGCTTCTAAAGTGTATCTATTCTATAACTTAAAGAAGTACAGCTTTATAATAACAAACTAATCACAGGCACATTTCAAGGCTCCCCCTTAATCAGCTGTTATAACTATTCGCATCCAAATCTCCCCATTAATCAGTTGTTAGTCACATTCTATATGAAAGCTATCCCGCGTTATAATACGTGTATATATATCTCTTAGTGTTTACACATGATATATCTTTCTGATGTACGTTTTGTTGTATTCTCATTGTAGCACTTCCATTTCTTGACTTAAATTTGTGCTATCTTTGGAGTGTTGTAAAACTCAAGTCACACTTTCTAACATTCTTATACTCATTACTGTGAAATTCTTTCCTATTCGTTTTTATAACATTCCTCTTATTTCCATTAACAAGGTCGTAGGCAGAAATCTATAAAGGAGTTACAAATTTTGTGGGAAAAAAAAAGAAATAAACGAGTGGAGAAGCCATACTGGGGAGGGGGGTAGAATGCACGTCCCCTAGGAAAAGTTTTGTAGTTTTCACTAAAAATGGTCCATTTTTATTGTATTTGAGGATGTTTTTACATCTTTTAAGCATATCTTATACACATACGGGTGCAATTTAGGGAAATTAAAATTATACAGCGAACCAAACTCGACAGGAAACATTTACAATATACAGTGCATCTGTCCAGCCTTTTATACAGATAAAACAGGGCATAATTTGAGCTCTAGGTTAAAAGAATACCAAAAATTTCCTTTCCACGTCCATGAAAATACAAACGAAAATAACCAAAGATTTTCTGGACAGAACGTCACCGTATTAAATAACGAACCTGACACTAGCAGAAAACAATCACAGAAGCCTTATTATTAACAAAATCGAACAATTCCCCAATCAACAAATACTCAGGCACAAATGTGTGTTTTTTTTTGTATCATTATTACCTCAGGTATTCCTAGTGTTATCCAATTTTTTCTCCCAACATTTTCCACATATAAAATCTAACCAAAAACACCTTAGGGGTGGAAAAAATAAGGTGCGGCCAAACTTGGGGCATGATGGTGGGTAAAACAAAATACGCGGCCTAGCTAACTAATGAATGAATATTTGCTATAAAATTATTATCAATGCAATAAGTGTAGCTACCAATTTGGCCGCCAATTTTGATTTCATTCTTTTAAGTCGCACATACTCAATCTTATTTTGGCCACACTTTTTTCACACCTAAGGTGTTTTTGATTAGCTATCATAACTTTTTGTAAATACACACCAACAAACCACAGCAAGTAAGAATGTGACACTCGATAGTAACCAACATGAGCTTTAAGATCGCAACCCTATTTATTATTCGGAACAGACCTATACTTTAGAGAACCAGCCAGATTCTTTAAAATATATGGTGGT
>NW_013665777.1:646728-653069 GCF_000517525.1 Limulus polyphemus | reverse complement strand
AACAGTTTCTTGTCATCACCCCCATACAATCGATACAGTCGTATCAAACATCATTATTTATGCTAATCGTTTAAGCTAATATCACGTGACGCTAAACGCCCTTTAATTAGCATAATTTCATCTGTGCTGAAAATTTGGCAATGAATAATCAATAATAACCGTCCACTGGTATGATTCTTTTGAGAATTTGAGTTAGTAACTGCTAATCTAGTTAGCGTGGCCTAACCAATACTTACACTTCCTTTCACCTTATAGTTTTGCTGCTCTAAATTAGCCGGCTTTAATACGAATGACAAAAAATTAAAATTATCCTCTTCTACTCGTTAGTGAAGCTGTAGTAAAAAATTAAACCGATAGCTCCCGTGAGTTTTTGGGTATGCGTGCGCAAAACTTTTCATCAAATTTGAGCGATTTTTGTTGAATAATTTTGTACATGTCGTTTATATTTATACCAAATGAGACTTCTAATCTTAGGTTGAAAAGATCTATCAGTGTTCCTGATTTGATAAAAATCCATAAAAGTTAAGCATGTGTTTCTATAAAATAAATTTCTTGTTCTTTTGGTGCGAATAAGAAACAAAATGAAGAAATTCAATCAAAAATTGGAAATTTTATATCTCAAGTGTTTCTTAATAAATTACTTTGAAAGTTGTTATGTAAAGTAACAGTCAAGTAGAGCAAGTCCACTGAAAATATCCAATAGTTAGGATTACGACAGTCTGAGGTACAGAAGGTGGAAAATCGCTAAAATATCACTCCTGTTAATAACGCACAGTATGTGTCCTGCAGCAGGTTGTTTTGGCCGCACGACAAACTACCGTGTGTTTTGGTTCATTTAGTTTTCACACATAAAAATACATAAATAACTAAACCATCAATTCAAGCAAATTGATATGTACACGCACAAGTAACCACTCTGGAATCTCTGATATAAATACTTTATTTTTGATTTAATTTTCTTTGCCGTTATAACCTGTGTCCTTGAGAATGATCACACTAGCGATCGAAGCGTCGTACGTGTTTTAATAAAATTTCCTCCTAAAAAACCTACTGTGAAAACTCACTGGTCTATTTGTTGTTCAACACAAAGCTACACAAATGATCTATATGTGCTCTGCCAACGAAGAGTATCGAAACCCGATTTCTAGCAAATACAAGCCTCCAGACTTATCGCTGAACCATTTATCACCACTAGGTAAACTCAAATGAAACTATCATTATACATATCTAAATTAAATTATTTTTTTAAATTTAATTAAATGCTCATTAAATATAAAGTATAACACTATAACGTTTTCACTTATTCTTCTGTTAGTTGTGCTTCGGGTTTTGGCTGTACGGTTCTTGTTACTTTCTCTCTACAAACTTTACACAAACATAAATAATTTTTCATGTGGCTGAAGAAGATGCATTTGCGCTTTGAGTACCCCAAGCTTACCTATATACTGATCCGTTCTGGATTAGGAATGAAAACAGTGACCACAGAAACATACTGAGGATTGATGTCAATTTATAAAAGCAAAGTTCCAGATCCTGTGTTGCCCTTGAAACTACATTCTCCATCATTAATTGTATTCGCTCTGCTAGCCGTGATTACACAATATTGCCTCAAATTTATATTGTAACATCCTTCTGTGAAAGTTCATACAATCAACCTTAAACCGCATATTTCGGCAAACTCTACGAGGGAACCAACTTTTAAGGCCATATTTAAGCAGACCAAAGGCATAAAAGGCATCGGGGGTCTTGACAAGTATGTGATTGAATCAGAAAACAATGATTCCAGAACTGTAGACGTATGGGTGGAAACTTGTGAGCTGTCGTTAACTTCAAGTCCTTGTTTATTATTTATCTTCTTATTAGCATCGAAAGATAAGCTTAGTTTTATTACAATGGCGTTTTGGGTTAGAGGGTTCATTTCTGTAACCAAATCCTTCACTTTGCAGATGAAAGCGTTCTCAACCTGTGGTTCGAGGACCCCTAAGAGTCCATAATATTCTAAAGCGCTCGGGTTATAGGGTTTTTATTATTTTATATTCCAAAGGAGGTCCCAGTTGGAAAAGATACTGAATAAATCAAATTAAAATAATGTTTTATTTCAATTGCATTACTTTCATACTGATTTGTACTAGTAGTGCTTTTATATAATGTAGTATCAGCTTCGCAGACAGACGTACTGGAGTATAGTTTCCATGAAATTGTCTTTTGTTCTTTAAAGGGATTATGTTGAAAAAGGTTATGAACCACTAACTTGGGATGTGGATTTAGACGCTGTTGCTATCATAAATGATTTGGTACGCGAATTTTCCCATTTCCATGGAAAACAATGAAAACTACCGTATTCAAAATGCAAGTGTCCTTTGGCTTTACACCATTTATAATCTTACTATATATTTCGACCTAGCCGTCCCTAATTTGGCAGTGAAAGACTAGAAGGAAGGCAGCTAGTCATCACCACCCACCGCCAACTCTTGGGCTACTCTTTTACCAACGAATAGGGGGATTGACCGCTACATTATAACGCCCCACGGCTGAAAGGGCGAGCATGTTTGGTGGGTGCTATGAGGACACTGCACTTTAAAACGGTCGCCATTATAGTATCATATGAAAATCATTTTCAAACTGTAATTAAAGCGAAAAAATGTCTTTACAGATAACATATCATTTCTCACTGGGACATTAAAAAAGTATATCGAAAGTTACAAAAATAACTAATAAAGTATTTATAATTTATTGTTCCAAAAACGTTGTTTTTGTATTTTTACTTTTAATATACAGTAGCATAACGTGCCTAAAAATAAAGTATTTTGTTAGTTGTTATTAAGCTCAGACATACAATGGGCTATGTGCAGAGTGTCCGCCCCGGGGAATTGAAACCCGGATTTTAGTTATAAAGTATTAAGAATAGCGTTGAGTCAACGTGGTGGGGATTTACAAAATTATTAGTATAACTGAAAATTGCTGAGCCTAGAGCGAGTGCAGCGCAGTGGTTAACTTATAGAACTGAGGGGCTAAGGTTCCATTGTTCACGTCCTGTCATGGTAATCGTTATAAAAATAACAGGCAAATCCTACTATTCGGTATGATAAGAGTAGCCCAAGAGTTGTCGGTGTGTGGTGTTAAATAGGTGTCTTCCTTTTAGAATATCACTTCAAAATTTGGAATGGAAGCTTTGCATAAAGTCCGACAAACAAACTACACGCCATTAATAGTTAGCATGTTTGGACTGAGATTCAGAAAATTCAAAATTTGCGCCCTGTAGCCGTTAAGAAACGACTTCTGCACTTTGGAGATTTGGGTATGCTATAAGAGTGAGGGTTAAATTCCATTATTTGGTCAGGCAAAAGTAGCCCACTAGTTGGCAGAGTGCGCTATTGACTAGAATAATATATAATATTATTATAATAATATCAACTCAAAGTTAGATATGGCTAAGTGCAAACAATCCTTACGTACCTTTGCGCAAAAATGATTATATCAACAAACTAAATGTCGCTTTAATCCAATATTCATTATGGTAATCAATGCTAATTGAAATCACTTTATCCAAATACATTTTATCTTCATAGTTAAAATAGTTCAAATTATCGAATCCTTTTATTTTCAAACTTGCACAACATAAATACTTATTGTTTTTTACCAAGGAAGTAACAGATTGAAAATGTGGCACTTTTTTAGAACTGGCTGGCATTTATTGGCCAGCGATAGTAGTCAAGAGTTTCTAAAATCAAAACAAAAAAAATGTATTTTTCTTAGAGACAGAAACTTCAAACTAAGTGTTAGCGTCTAAAAACAATCGATTTTCTAGACTAACATAAATATATAATTTAAATTTTAAAACACAGATATGCTATGTACATAAGTTTTTGATTCCATCCACCCTCAGCTATAAAAAAGATACAATAATAATTCATGTCTTACTTTCCTGAAGTCCATCGGTGGGTCATCGGTAAGTTTAAGAACTTACAAAGTAAAATCCAGGGTTCGATTTCCCGAGGTGGACAGAGCACAGATAGCCAATTGTGTATCTTTGCACTAAGAAATAAACAAAAATATTCACGAAATACGTGTTTGGGAGACGCACTTCGACAACACTCTTCCTTACCTAATAAAGCCAAAATATTTCCACACGCCCGACCTTCCTATAAAGCGAATACACGAATATTAATGTCGATATATAACTAGGAAACGAATAATGTGCACTGAAAAACTTGGTTCTAGTTGTCACTGGCAAAAAAAAACAAAAAAAACAACCTCACTTCAATGAGCTCATTTCTTACAGCTTATGAGTAACTGAGCATGTATCCATAAAATCTGCTTATGACCTACTAACAAACTGAAAAAGATATCAAGTATGTAAGCTGAAATACTGACTATTGGCATGCATCACTAGGTGGACTTCCCTTCTAGTTTGTAGCTAAATTCGCAAACGTATATAATATCAAAGGTAATGATTTTATGTGTACAAACAATTCATTTTTTTTATATACAGTAAATTAGACCAAATAATATAAAGTTAGATCCCACTTTGGCATTTCATTATTATATAATTTCTCACAAGAAATTAAAATGTAGTTAAATTCCATAGAAAACATTTTATTGCATCGAGGGCACAGCTGTATTGTCTCGAAATGTTAATACAAACGTTTCTTTTTGGCTTCTAATTTAGCTAGGGCTTCAGACGAGGTAATTTCCCTAACTAAAGCACTCCTTGACACTATTCACTGTTTCTTTGTTTGGTTGAAATCCGGAAATTCCAAAATAAAATTTTTTGTTCTGAAAATGGAAAGTCATTTATCCTCGTGCATGCGTCCTTCTAGCTGTTGATTCTCAAGGTCGCGAAGCTAGAACATACTTGTGTATGTAATAATAGGTATACCAATCAGATTGGTAAAATAGGGTATTAAAATAATTGTATTCCAAGAAAGAATTAGATGCAAAAGAAAAAAGATGTTGATCTGTTAATATTTCTTAGAAGTTTTTTTTTTTTTAATTAAAAGAGTTAAAAGCAAACTTTCTTATGTTACGGTTTGAACCGTAAAATTGCGAGGGTAGAAAAATGACCGGTTAGTTATAATCTACTTGTGATTCTTATAGGGAAGACGAGCAATACAGTTCTACTGCTAATGGAAATAACAATACAGTTCTACTGGTAAGGGAAATAACAATACAGTTCTACTGGTAATAGAAATAACAATACAGAACGAAAATCGAACACAACTCATTTTCAAATGATTTTAAGAGTACCTTCTTTATTACTACTGAAAACGGGCAATGTTATTAGGCACCCCCCACCCCAGCGGCTCAGTGATAAGCCTCGGGCTTATAACGTTAAAGATCTGGTTTCGAAACACGCGGTTGGCACAGCACAGGTGACAGGTAGCTCATTGAGTAACCTTACGTTTAGTAACATACAAACAAGTTATTATGCGCCGCATGGGATAATCAACTCCATTTATTTAAAAACATTGACAGTCAACAAAACAGTCGATTAAAATTATCCCTGCCCCCCTCCTCCGTGGTTTAACAGTAGGTCTATCGGCTTGTAACACTAAATATCGGCTGTGGCTTTGTGACTGACAACAGACAGCCCCCCAGTGGCATATCAGCGGACTTACAACGCTAAAATCCGTAACCGTGTTGGGCAGGGCACAGATAGCCCATCGTGTAGCATGGTGCTTAATTTCAAACAGACAACAGACAAATTATTCCTGAAAATTGAATACCGCAGATGTATGTCCTGTATCTGTAATCAGTTGTTTCGTGAAAATCCGTTTTACTCCAATCTGCCACCCCATATTCCCAGCTGTCATCTGTTTATTAAAAATTAACTTTGCTGGTAAATTAAATGTTAAAAACATTTTAAAGAGCTTCTTAAACTAAAATTAACATTTAAATCACAGATTTTCAATGCTATTTCTATATTGATAAGATTAATTTTAATACTACTCGTAACATTTCATAAACAAGTACATTTTAACTATATCGGTGGAGCATAGATTAATAGTCAGTATGTCGGGCTACAAGTCCAAGGTTCGAGACACGATGCTGCTGAACACGCTTCTCGCCTTCATCTGGGGGCACACTGCAAAAGTTAGAGTCAATTCAGGTATTTAATTCAAAGAGATGCGTGCTGCTGGTAAGCTTCCTCCCCACTGATCAGTAGTTCAAAATTAGGGAAACGATAGTAGAAAGCTTAGAAAAGCGATTTTAGCAAATTTTTATTTAAAATGATTAATTTGTTATTTTCCATACATTTGCTACATTTTGAGAGTATACATAAGCATTTACGAAAAACTGACGTTGATTGTTTATTTTTGAATTTCGCGCAAAGCTACACT
>NW_013665777.1:641315-646613 GCF_000517525.1 Limulus polyphemus | reverse complement strand
GTGACAGGGATTCGAACCCGCGACCCTCAGATTGCGAGTCGAGTGCCTTAACCACCTGGCCATGCCGGGCCAACTGACGTTGAAGACGACAATGAATGACCTCAATGATATTGTCACATAGAAGACCCACAGTTGTTCCATATCAACAGAAATTATTTTCGTATGTCTCTTTGAAACCTGAAAGTGTGCACAGTTTTGGAGAAAACGTGACATTGTTACTGTACAGATGCCCTACACCAACTATATGTGTAATTTTATATTATATAACATATCTTAAAACATAATTTGTTATAGTTCACTCTAGTTTTAATATTTTGTATTTGGTATGTCAATTTAAAACAGTCAATAAAGTTGCATTTTTACGTACAGCCGAAGTATAATCAGGCTTAAAATGGTGCTAACTGTGTTGACCTAATCCTTCATGAATGACGAAATGTGGCGATATCCCAATATAAAACCAATAGTAAACGAAAACAACTAACGTAGGATATGGTTAAGACACTAGTACAAACTACACAAGTTTCAACGAACGGTTTGTTGGCTTTCGTTGAATCTTGTGTGATTTATGTTTGTATCTGAACCATACCCTAATTTAGTTCTTTTGGTTTTACTAGATTTCCTGATAAACCAGCACAACAAAAAAAAAAAACTTTTAAAGGCTTTTGCGATTAAGTGATTCCACTTATTTTGGCACCGAAACGCATCCAGCCCAAATTTGCGCAATACAATGTTTTAAAGTCATTATACTGTGCTTCAAACTGCATCTTTCATAGCACTCTGTGGCATTACTCAGTTGTTGCTCTTGTAAAAAGCACAAAGTCGATATTGTCTGTGGGTCTGTCAAAACATGCACCATTAAAAATCAAATATAGAATTTTTATAAATATTAATGTAAAGATTTATTCCGTTATCTTTACTGCATTCCAGTATCATCAACGCTGTTATTTTTATCCTCCAGATTGAATTACGTACTAGAATAATCGTATTCAACGTTTCACATTAGTGATTAAATTTTATACCTGATTATTTAATTTACATTTTATATATAAGGATTTAATTTGGTGTGTAATATTGAATTATACGAATTTTGTAGTGTTACTAGTATAATTGGTTAAAATGCAAGGATTACAAATTGTGTTACACGAACTTATATCAGGGTTATAATGACTAACTGTGTTGATTTAATAAATGAAATCATCCGGTCTCATGTATCCAAGGCATTCGTAAGTTAATATGTCTGGCAAATACGATCTCGGAAAAAGCATTTCTAGTTGACAGTAATATAATACGGAAGGTTGAGTACACTATATTAAATCTTTTTGAATATACACAATAGTAAAGTCACGTGATAGCTACAACCGATTTAAAGTCATGGTAGAATTGTATGTATCAGATCTACATTTTGACACTCTTTGGCGTTTCGAGAGTAGTGTGAGGTAATATAAAATTGATAGCTTTTAGGAATGGTATGTAATAGCCATTTCTTTCGTAAAATATTCATACGCTTGGATCATAAATATGCGTTCAGATCGGGGATTCTTAATTTTAATGACTGGGATATCCCTTGTGTTTACTGACATTGAAGAACAAAAGAATATGAATCAACCTGAGGCACCAGAATCATCCAGAAAGAGACCTTTAACAAGTCGTACTCCAGCCGTGATGAGCAGAATGGTGTTTTCTAACAGGTGAGAATCCATGAACACAAAGGTAAATGGAAAAGGAAAATATACAATATAATGAAGAAGGAGCTGGAAAAACGACACACATTACGTGTATACAAAATGTTTCCACGACATGTTCGTTCAACCATCGTATACCTTAAAAAGTCGGAGAATTAAACGGGTATTCATATATGAGAAAATAATGGTCCAGTCGCCAGATGCAGCACCTCCGTATTCCTGTGTGACTAAATTGTAGAAATGAGCGCTGAGATACCGTTTTCCTTACATAATAGATGGCTTATAGAAAGATAGCAGAATAGAAGAGTGTGCTTTGGACATGACAGTCTTACGCTTGAATCTTTTGAAAGGGAAACTACGATGTAGGGCTTTTGTCAAAATGCATGGTCCTCAGGTAGAGATTGACTGGGTGTGATGACACGGATTGTTACGACGTAGTGAGATTCTAAAATCATTTTAATGTAACGCAGTCAACTTCTGCATTTGAATAACCTATTCACGTATTAGTTTCGACTTAACATTTTCTCGGGGTTGTAGGAGGTTCAGAAAAGTTTAAATGTGCGTCTATAGAGTTCAAGCTGAATTTTGTTTTGTATATCAAGATTTATAAGTGTCGTCAGTATGACGGTCTTCGAACTGAAGGTTAGCTTAGTTCTAGACTTCTAAGTTCAACTAGTTGCCTAGCAAATTGTAAGAGAAAATTATTCCGAAACGACACTTTCTACGTCTTGAAACACAAACCTAAACACATTCAGAATGGTTGTAGACAAGATAGGCAGATCAATGATCATTTTGTTCTACGCTCAAAATATTTTCTTCAAATCTTTAATGATAAGCTTACCGTTCCCTTGACCCTGAAAAAAAAAACAGTTGATAACGTCTAACAACAAAGTACAACATAAACAAACTGAATTTCATACTTCCTTCATGGTATGAGAGTTATGGGCCCAGTTACTGATCGTTTATTCTTAAAGCGAGAGTCTCCTTAAGAAGAGGTTAATCCAGTTTTGTTTATTAGGTATGTAACTTACACATCGTTTTGTGATCCTAACTATTATATTGCTTCTCAGTTTGTTTATAATAGGTGAGAAGTTATGGTATCCTGCCATATCGCTATACACAAACTAATATCGCTCCTTCAAACATGCAAGTTACTTTAAATAGCAAGGGAGAGTGTGGTGCAAGAAGAGGATAAGCTCCTTAAATTCAAACAAAACTCAAGTTGCCGAATTCAGTAAATTACTCAAGTAACGTCACGACCACCCGCCCTAAAGTCTGCATCTCCTCTTCTCCAGGTAATTATGTTAGCCAATTTCCTTGGTATCATATATGACCTGAAACTTAATTGGTCTAAGTATATTAACCGTATTTGTTACTGCTGAAAAAAATAATTACTTTATGTGAAAGTTGATCTAATAACAAAATAGAAATCTCTGTTTACAACATCATCAAAATGTACAGAGTACTTATTAGACTTATCATATTATATGCCTGTCCAACAAAGATTAATGTATATTCAAATCTAAACTCGAAAAATTACAAGTTGCTCAAATCAACTCCTTAGATCTACATTATGATTTCCGAAATGTGCACCAACTAAATGTACGAATATATATACTAATATTGTTTTATTCTCATATTTCTACAGTGTTCTGTAAATATTCCAAGTAAAATCTAAATAATAATAATAATCTTATATCTCTAATTATGTCTTTATACATCTGATAGGAATACTAAGTTTAATCTTCTCTGACCATCTACTTACCCTCCTTGAAAAATCAAAAGATATAAGGTATATCTTATATCTTTTGTATGCTGTTTGCACTTGGAATTATTCTACGCTGTAAATATCCTGAATCTGCGGTATTGTAGATACTTTTAGCTGCCTGGCGAAAACCTGAACACCACAAAGTTGTATGGAACTTCAACACTACAGAAATGCAATTCAGTTTCATCTAAAGTTTTTACCTGGTGGACAGAGCTTCGCACAGTATTGAATGTACATCCTTTTAGTTGGTCCTCGTTTACTATTCAGTGTTTGGAATAATACAATGTTTCTATAGGTTACTGAACCACTCTCTTACCTGAATAGACTAGAAACTACACCAGGTAAACATCTGCAGATTGTGGCACGTGAGAAACTGGTATCCGAAGACTGTATAAAGAACGTTGTCTACATGATGGAGATAGCAAATATGGCAATGTTGTGTGCCCGAATAACCAACGGCATTGCAACGATTACTTCAATGATGCTGGCAAGTAGGTGGGCTGAGATCCTCGAAATTTTACATTTAAAAGGTTTTGGTAAAGGCGTTTTTTTGTCACTGGTCGGTTCAGATTTGTAAATAGTATATTTATATTATTAGGCTTATTTTTGTGGAGAAAAACAACAATTTTCAATCTAATTACTGTTCGTGTCAAAACTTGCCACAATATTAAAGTAAATCATAATTTTTCTTTGTTAAATATTTTTGTGTTTATTTCAACTTGTTAAGCTAAGATAAAATATTTTTATGTATAGTACATAATATATTACTTGCTGCAGTCAATACTTGGTGGCTCTTCTATACGTAATAAGGATTTTTCTTGGTTCTTACTAGATTAGTCTGAGAAGGTAGATTTTGTTTATTTGTAGTTAAGCAGAAACTTACACAATGGGTTATCTCTGCTCTGCCCATCACGAGTATCGAAATCCGGTTTTTAGCGTTGGAAGTTCGCAGACATGCCGCTGAGCCCCTGAAAGGGGGGGGGGCAGGTAGATTTTACTAGAAATGTCTAATTTATATGTTTTTTATCGGTATTTTTGAAAAGTGTCTTTAGTTTTCTAATTGAATGATTCATTTCTTGGAAACTGTTTTACTTTTGTGTGACATAAGACAACACAGCACTCCATTCCCGTGTCGACACTAACTACGCTGATGTAATTCCACTTTCAACGACGATTCTCAAAGACAATGGTATTACTATGGGCACTATCCTTTTTGGTTACTGTCTGTAAACGTCACAAAGGTTTGTTTGAAGTTAAGCACAAAGCTACACAATGGGCTATTTGTGCTTTGCCCACCACGGATATCGAAGCCCGGTTTCTAGTGTTGTAAGCACGCAGATATATCGCTGTGCCACTGGGGGCACATCACAAAGGAAGAAGCTGGATTTATCATCACTAATGTGTAAGGCTTATACGAACGTCTGCATGTAAAAGCGTACATTTTAGAAACATTTCACACACGACCTAGTTGGACCTAGTGGGGAGCCCATCGCTTGTATGAACAAATAGATGGCGTTGCGATGGGCTCCCCACTAGGTCCAACTTTAGCTAATGAATTTCTCTCATTACGAACAGAAATGGATTGACACCTGTCCAGTTAACTTTAGGCCTGTTCTGTACAGAAGGTATGTGGATGACACTTTTATTCTTTTTAATAACAGTGATCAATGCTCAAAATTTTTAGAATACCTTAACTTACAACATCCTGCCATTAAATTTACATGTGACGTTGAAGATAATAATAATTTACCTTTTTTTAGACATGCTCATTAACCGTAAAGCTAATGGATTTTCCACATCAATTTACCGAAAAAAAAACGTCCACTGGTCTCCTTACACACTTTGATA